>NC_037670.1:172034266-172334266 GCF_003255815.1 Theropithecus gelada | reverse complement strand
GAGGCAATAACATGTGTTGACAAGGATTTGGGGGAACTTGGGAGGTGGGCTGTAAAGTCATGATTCTCCTATCTCAGCTTCCAAGTAGCTTGGATTACACTAAAGTGCCACTGTGCCCAGTCATTTTTGAAAACAGTTTGGCAGTTTCTTAAAAAGTTAAACATAGACATACCATATGACTCAGAAATTCTACTTCTGGATATCTCTACAAGAGACATGAAAGCATATGTTCACACAAAGCCTTTTAGGTAGACGTTTATGGCAGATTTAGTCATAAGAGGCCCAAAGTGGAAATAATGCAAATGCTCACCAACTAGTGAATGGATAAAAGTATGGTATATACGTACAACGAAATATTATTTGACAATAAAGAGGAATGAAATCTGAATACATGTTGCAACATGAATAAACCTCAAAAACATTATGCTAAGTGAAAGAAGCCAGACAAACAAAAAAATCACATATTCTAACTTTACTGATATGAAAAAGCAAATCTACAAGGACAGAAAGGAGGTTAATGGTTGTCTGGGGCTGGGAGTAGAAACAGAAATTCCTGGTAAACAAGAATCTTATAGGGATAATGTTAATGTCCTAAATTGGGATTGTGTTGATTTGTTGCACAACTCAATGAATTTACTAAAAATTTATGAAAAAATACTGTACACTTGTACAGTTAATTGTACAGTTAAAATTGATGAATATTATGGTATTCAAATCATACCTCAATGAGGTTATTAAAAAAAAGAACTGTAGATAGTCTCAAATGCCAATTGGCAATAAGGTCCAACAAGTCTTTTGCACACATCTCACTGGAAATAGTAGGGTAATAAACTACAAAGTGGTATATTTCCTGGCTTTGGTGTCTTCCACTTTGTGACTATGAACCAGGGACTACAAAATCTTTACTGACTCTGTTTTTAAGGGCTTTTACTACCTTTAAATTTATATCACTATATTTATGTATTCCATTGACCTTTCTTCCTGGATAGAAAACACACCTTTCTTAGATACCCATGCTTTGTCTGTTTTCCTCACCTTTGACCTCTATATAGACATTCATTAACAAGAGTCAAGATATTTAAATGGCACAGAATGTCCCACCAATTTCCTCCATGTTTCATTCTCTTCTTCATTTCTTATTTAGAATTTGTCTTTTGTATCCTAACCTGAAACATTTGTCACTTTTCCAAACTAGCTTTAGGGACTGTGCCTCAATCACAGACAAACAAACATTCTTGGTTTTTCCAAGACAAGCTTAACAATAAAATTCTGTTTGACTGTCAACATTCGTCATTGCAATATTCTGAAAATGCCAATATTTTTAGCATTAAATCTGCATCTCAAGGATGGCTTCTAAACATTTTGGAGTCTTTTGTATGATTTCTGGTTCATATAATTAAGTTCGTTTTACCTATAAATCTTTGTATCTCTTTTCTCCATCTTTTTTGGTTTTTAAATGGGGTTTCACTATGGTGGCCAGGTTGATCTTGAACTCCTGACTTCAAGTGATCTACGCACCTTGACCTCCCAAAGTGCTGGGATTATGGGCATGAGCCACTGAGCCCAGCCTCTCTTTTCTCCACCTTTTCTGCCTCCTAACAGTCATCCTCAAATACACTGTACTTTTTCCACAGCAAGTGTTCAGAAAAGGTAGGTTAAAAGGTAAAAACCTATAAGAATTTTCCTGAAAAGTTATTTTACTAATAGCTTACACTAAAGATATAATCAAAAGGAGAGGCAATAACATGTGTTGACAAGGATTTGGGGGAACTTGGGAGGTGGGCTGTAAAGTCATGATTCTCCTATCTTAGCTTCCAAGTAGCTTGGATTACACTAAAGTGCCACTGTGCCCAGTCATTTTTGAAAACAGTTTGGCAGTTTCTTAAGAAGTTAAACATAGACATACCATTAATCAAACTAGACATTTGATTAATGTCTAGTTATTTCTATTAAAGGATCTTTGGGTTGTTCCTATTCTTTCTATCTCTTAAATAAAAATTCACATCCAGGCACGGTGGCTCATGCTTGTAATCCCAGCACTTTGGGAGGCTGAGGTGGGAATTCAAGACTATCCTGGGAAAGATGGTGAGACCCTGTCTCTATAAAAAATTTTAAAATTAGCCAAGCATGGTGGTGTACATCAATATTCCCAGCTACTTGAGAGGCTGAGGTGGGAGGATTGCTTGAGCCCAGGATGTTGAGGCTGCAACAAGCCAAGTTTACATCACCACATTCCAGCCTGGGTGACAGAATGAGACCCTGTCTCAAAAATAAAATAAATTCATAACTAAAAAATCTTTAAAAAGTTTAAAACAACTTAAGAAAATAGACTCTACCCAGAAATAAGATGCTGCTTCATGATTAATACCAAATACTACCTAATTGTTAAAAGTGTATATCTAATGTTACATAAAAAAGGATAGGATTTTCAAGAAAGTAGATTTTAGGTACTGCTGGTAAAAAAAAGAAAGGTAACCATATGATGATGGGTATGTTAATTTGCTTCAATGTAGGAGTCACTTTTATATACATATGTGTATATATATATGTATGTGTGTATATATATATATAAAGATAAGTATCTCAAAACATCATGCTGTACAACTTAAAATGTATACAATTAAAAATAATTTTAAAATACACCTAAAAAAAAAAAAGGATAGGAAACCTATAAACTCAAGTCAAAATTAGTTTTTGTTAAATATTTTTAAAAGCATGGAGAATTTTTGTTTTATTGTATTTATTTTGTTCTCAGCTCCATCTTCCTGTATCCTCTCTGCTATATGTCCTCTGTCCAAGTCTCTACTAAAACCTGCCCTCGGAGAAAAAGGTGACAAATCTTAAACCTTCTACTTAACAAACCAGTGAAGTAGAAGCAATGCCTTAATGAGACTGCCAAACAGGGTTCATGGGAGGCCATTGTTTTGGAGTAGGCCCTGCAGTAGGCCCCAGCAACTCAGACCAAACCAACATGCAGTCACTTGTGCTAGGTGCCACAGAACTAACCTGAACTTTGAAACCCATCAGTTTTCCAAATAACAGGAGAGCCACAGCCATCAATCAGAAGGGGCCCCGTTTGGCTGGATGTGGTGGCTCATCCCTGTAATCCCAGCACTTTGGGAGATTAAGGTGGAAGGATCGCTTGAGTTCAGGAGTTCAAGACCAGCCTGGGCAATATGGTGAAACCCTGTCTTTACCAAAAATACTAAAAGTTAGCTGGGGATGGTGGCACGCACCTGCAGTCCCAGCTACTCAAGAGGCTGAAGTGGGAGGATTGCTTGAGCCTAGGAAGTTGAGGCTTTAGTGAGCCGAGATCACACTACTGTAGAGAGCAAGACGTTGTCTCAAAACAAAAAAAAAAAAGGGGGGAAGGGGACCAGTTTTCCTGAGCTGGCATGATAAGAGATCCCCCTGTTTTAACTCTACAAGTAAAGTAACTTTGAAATGACCAATCCACTTTTTATTCCTTGTTTCTGCTTTCTTTCTTCAGATCTTTTCTGCCTATAAAGCCAATCTCCTTTCCTCAGTGCGTTGGGACAGCCATTCCATTTTACAGAGTGAGGTGTTGCCCAATTTGAGAATTGCTAATAAAAGCCAATTAGAGCTTTAAACTAATTTTTTATGCGATCTTGTCTTTTGACAAAGTTCTAAAAATCAAATCTCTGTGAATGGTGGAGGGTGAATTGGAGAGGAACATTCCCGGCATCACTGAAATGACTATGAGGAAGTGATTCCGTGTTTTTAAAAGGGAAGCTCATGGGCTGAGTTTGCTAGTTCCTCTACGTTCATTTTCAAAAATAACTTTTATTCACAAGTTAATGCCTTTGTTCATAGAACAAACAGGGGCTGGATCATCAGAAGGGCAAATAAGCAGTGGGGCCCTCTGTTCACACCCCTCCTCACTCTTGCCTTGGTGGCCCTTGGGTGGGTGCCATTAAACGCTTCTCATAGTGTCCTTGCCCACCATTGACTGTTGAGTTTTCCTCCATGGAAAGAAGGAAGGTAGTGTTGCTAGGAAGCAATGAAAGAGATTAAGAAAACAACCATCACAATTAGATCTTCAGAATCCATGCCTATGTCCCCAGTGAAATCAAAGTAATTACAGATTCAATTACTGCTTTTCAGTGAGAATAGTTTAGGCCTTTCACAAAATGTGAGACAATTATCTGTTCAATTTAGACTTCTCTTAGAAAGCCCTTGTAACCATTTTGGGATTCTTTGCAAAATGTTGTTCTTTGATTTGCCTTTCTGGAAAGCAAGTTCCCTGAGGGCAGATATACTGTTTCCTGAAACTTTATACAAACAACACAAAAGTGTTTATTTAAAGTGGATTCAAATAAAAGTGGCTGGCTCCATGTGTTTCATGATTGAATAAATACATGAATAAACATAGACATTAACTAGGCACAGCTCTAAAATAGTTATCCATATGTACTTACTATCCATGGAGAGAGATGAAAAAAAACCCAACAACAAGCCTTTCTTATATTGGAGTTTCTTGAACGCTCTTGAAATATTTTTAGTATCTTTTTTTTCTGTACTTGGGATTTATTACTTCTTTAGAAAGTAATATTCAAAAATAAAAAAAAAAAAGAAGATCCATATCTCACTAATGTAGTAAAAGGGTTACAAGACTTAGATTTGCAAAGGTGAACCCTACTTTGGCTCTGCCTCTATGTAAAAGTAAGTTGGTTAGTTTATCTGGGCCAATATTTCTTCACATAGATGTGCAGTGTGAGTCCTTTGAAGACAAGACTTTGTAGTCCTACACAGTTTCCTTGCAGGCCATTAGAACAGTAACCAGCATACGGTTTGGGAGATTATCTAGTTATTACCTTCATTTTTCAGAGGTAATAGACTAGGAATAAAACAATGCCTGGACTAAGGTACTGAACCAGTTAATAGCTGAGCTAGAAAAAGGCAGATCAAATCTCCAATACTCTAGAATTTAAGAAGGAAAGATGCATGTTTACATTTTTTAAATTCTAACATAATTTCAATGTATTTCCTTTAAATGATATAAAAATTTCTTCTTTTTATCATATAGGAAAATTGTCTCACTGGCTTGAAGACTAATTTGGACTACTTACATTTTACTTTGTGCATCTACATTCATATTTTCCATAAGCAAGAGTTCCTTACATTTTTAAAATCATGACTCATTTGCATGATTAGTAGAGGGAATGCTTGATGTGTAGCCTCTTTGCCATCTCCATGTGTTTTCATATCTAGCGATTAATGGCCAACTCCTGGCATCTCAAAAGTAGTCAAGGGGAAAATCTTCCCTTATAATGGCCCAGTATATCTTTTAAAATTAGAGTGAATAGCTTAGGACTTCTTGGTGTTTCTGAAGCTTTATTTATAACCAATAAATAAATGCAGAAATTGGAATGCCAAGTGCACCCGGTCACTTATAACTCCCCTCTGCTTCTGCACAGTTCACACCCCTCCTCACTCTTGCCTTGATAGCTCTTGGGTGGGTGCCTTTAAAGGTTGCTCATGGCTGGCTTCGTTCCACACATTCATGTTTCTTTCCCTTGAAACTAAACAGGGATAGTCCGATGGTGATGATGGTTGTGGGCAGATGGAATATGCTGACATCTCAACTCTGCAAATAAATCTTTCCTGCTGGTACTATGAGACGTCCCCAGGAATTGCTGGGCTTCTCTTATGTCACCCAAGGAGGGTAACTGGGTGACACGGAGAGGGAAGGCATTCAGCTTTGGAATGTGAGGGTACATGACACCTTAGTCTAGTTCACAGTCTGCGGAAATCTAATTTATGACTTCTTTTTGGATATATAAAATTTTCTAAACCTGGATAATTTTTATAAATCAAGTCTTTATCTAATTTACTTTCTATATATTCCTTCATTGTTTCCATAGATATCAACACTCATGAAAAACAATAATCAGAGCCCCCATTCCCTAAATTTTTGCTTAAATACCATGGTTAGCTCAAAAGAGCATTAGTCCTGATGCGTTTGGCCTCAGAAGGGAGTACAATGTGCTTTGAATTTTTATTTTGGGGATTTGGTCATCTTAAAAGGTACTGTTTTTCAATGATACCAGCATTATCTTTTAAACCAAGAAGGATTGCTTTTTTTTTTTTTTCTTGATGCCATTTCTAAAGCCCCCTCCAAGTAACACAGATCCATATAAATGATTCCTGTATTGATTACTGCCACGATCTTTTCTCTACAAAAATCACATCATCTTTGAGATACTTTGTTATTCCCACTTCAACTCAGCAGGTCATTGTGCTCCCCTAGTGGATACAAAAGACTGATTTGAAGGTGGAAATGGTTTCTTTTACCCATCTCTGAAGTCTGTAAGGCCCTTAAGATGATCGATATTTGTTTTTATGTTATCAATATCTCGAAGATGCTGTGGGACGTAGATGTTTGAAAAAGGCACACCACCTCAGCTACAACAATGAAAAGTACTTACTCTTCAGGGTAAGGTGGCCCAAATAAAAACAGAATTTCAAAATATCTCTCAGTTACTGGGACTAAACGCAAGTCAGAATGCAGCCATGGAAAGAGCCTTGAGATCACTGTGAGTGTCAAGCATGAAAGAAGAAGAATGAACCAAGTAAGTTAAAAATACATGATCTAAAAATCTGAGGGAACCAAAAGAATTCTGTGTACTATAAGCCAAGGGAACAGAGAGCTTCTGGGGGGAGGGGGGGTGAGGTGGTAAATTATGTTAAGTATTGCAAAAATGTCTGGTATCAAAAAATTAAAGCAGGCACATCAGCTATATCAATATGGAGCTCATCGGCGGACGGGACACAAAGGGATCTAGTAGCGTCATGAAGAAAAAGTTCAATAGCTGATAATTAAATGGGAGATGAGAAAGAAGAGGCAAACCTTAAACTCTTATTTAAAGTTGAAGTGAGAAATGGAAGAAGCAATAGGGCAGAAACCAGAGGAATTGTAGCATTCAGCAATTTTGTATATAGACTGGGAACTGAATCAATTAATATGTTTTATCCCATATGTCTGTCATCAATTTGCCAACATTATTTTCCAAGGTTGGCAGTCAAAAGTCATGAATATTACTGCCTTATGTGTATAGGCAGCATAGAACTTTGTCCAGAAGATGCAAAGTGGCACATGATCAGAGACGTTCTGACTGACCGTTGCTGGGGAATGAAAGTTACACTCCAGGGTCCTCTCATTTCAGTTGCAGTGAACAAGGAGCACCCGGGCCTCTTTCTCCAACTCATAATCAGGCACATGGCTTCTCTGAAATAGGATGGCCAACATATTAAAAGATTCTTGGGCTTGTACCTTGGAAAAAATGTCTGAAAGAGGAACTAACTAGATAATTTCACGGTGAGGTTCAAAGCTTTGTGGTTAGCTCCAGCCAGCTGGATCTTTGATCTGTATTGGTTTGGAGAAAATCAGAAATTCAGCAACCCACTCAGGGACATTCTAAAACTTCAGTTAATTAGATTTTAATAAACAAGGTCATCTCTATTGGCAAACTTACTCTGTAATTTAGAGGGTGAACCATTTATGATGCAGTCCAACTTACACAAATTAAAAGATATAAATCCTCCCCTCAGAAGTGGGGCAATAAAAATCTATCACCCTTAATCAAGAGAGAGCAAATACCTCAAAGAAAGGAGTAAGGAGCCTACACCTATCCGGCTAGGTAAATCTTGACCAGTGAAAAACTCAATTTAGCAATTTCACTTTTTTTTTCCAGAATAAATAAAGCGTCTGAGTATCTTGTTTGTGTGAGTTTATTTTTCTCTTGTGAGGATCCAGAAGGGGAAACTGCCACATGGTTTTGCAGGGCAGAGTCTCCAGGTTGCAAATAATCTGAAAATAGAAAAGGGAAATCATACAAACAAGTCCGAGTCATTTTATTTCCTTGAGGTGAACAAAATTTTGATGACCAATTCTAAATTTAATACTTAGAGACTGTTGGATTAGTCCGCTCAGGCTGCTGTATTGAGACACCACGGATCGGGTGGCTTAGATGACATTTATATTCTGGTAGTTTTGAAAGCTTGAAGTCCAAGATCAACATGCTGGTAGAGTTGGTTTCTGGTGATGCGTCTCTCCTTGGCTTGTGGAGGGCCACCTTCCCACCGTGTCCTCATATGGCCTTTCCGTGAACTAAAGTGGAGAAAGGAACCTCTCCCGTGTTTCTTCCTCTTCTTATATGGGCACCAGCCCCATTGCATTAGGACCCCATTCTTGTGGCTTCATTTTACATTTTACCTAAATAATTTCCTTAATGACCCTGTCTCCAGATATAATCGCATTCGGGGTTAGGGCTTAACAGATGAATTTTTCAGAGGACACAATTCAGTCAATCATGGTTGCATATAAGATTTTATATTGGGTTTTAGAAAATATAAATTCTGAAAAATGGTAATACATTTCTGAGGGGGAAGAAAAAAAGACATTTGGTCTTCCAAGCAAGGGGTCTGGGTGATAATTTCACGGGTGTATTAATACGTAACAGTGCCTAAGCTGTCCACTTAAGATGTGTGTACTTCCCTCTAGGAAAGTTATAGCTCAAGAAGGAAACTGCATCGTTGGCTTATCATGGCTTTCTAGGACACAGTAGAAATTTCCAATCCTGGGCTCTTCACAATAAGAGTCCAAGTTACCGTTTCAGCATTTCACGTGTCTGGGTGTTGTATCAAACTTGCCTCCTTGCCACATAAACCATGTACTGTTCCTCAACGTGATTGTTTACTTTCACACATTCCTCTGTTTGTACATGTTGCGCCCTTTTGTAGGATGTCTTTCCTCTTTTCTCTGCCTAATGCAATCCCACTCATCCCTCAGGCCTTGTAAAGTTGTCATCTCTTCTATGAAACTCTCCCTGACCCCTCCAAGATCAATTAATTGCTTCTTCCTCTAGGAAGAACTGTATTATCTATAGAAAACAGAACTGTATTTCCCATAGAAATTGACTCACATGGATAATATAGTTATGGTTGACATAGATCGTTAATTTTCTGGGGTCTTGGTTTCAGATATTTATCTCTTTGTCTCTATAGTACATTCTTACCATGTATCCTCCTTTTTGGATTGAGTCATTTGACCAACAAAAAAATCTAACTCTAATGATGTAATACTCTTTATAATTATGTCCTCTTTACTGCAATGTGACCTTCTTGAGCAAAGATTACATCATTTTGTAGCCGTAGAACTTGACCTCGATATTGCAGTGGTAACAACTCTGTATTATAAGCAAATTTCACTTTTCTAGAAGCAGACACTTCGCATTGTGAATTAACCACTGTATACCTTATTGTCACATTTGTGTTGACATAAATAAGCGATTGGAAGGCAAGATTTTGATAACATAATTTATGACATCCATATTTTCCCTGGTAGGATAGTCTTCTGTTTAAGAAAAGGGACTCTGATGTCAAACTGTGTTTACCTTCTATGTCCTCTTTGTATGTTGGGCAAGTTCCCTAACTTATTGTTAATTTCCTCATCTATTACAAAACTTCTTGGATGAAATTTCAACAAATTAATGGACTATACATTACTTAGCACAGTGCCTAGCACATAGCATTTGATCAATATTAAATTAAACCATGTGAAATTGTCAATATTCACTTAGGTGTTTATACACAAAAATATCAGTTTCATATGGTTCAAGCTAATGTTAACTATATTAAAATTATCATTATCACTTTCCTTTACTGTCCAACAAACAGCTTATAATAATTTCCTTTAATACTTAATATGATGGGAACACAAATTCAACACATATATAAAGAAGGCTAATTCTGCTTTGGGCTCATGCTTTTTCCCAGGTAATGAAGGATGATTTCCATCTATAACAGGCAAGAGTTCAAGGCAGGGATGGGCAGCTCACCAGGTCTCCCACCCTTCCTCTGAGCTTGGCTGCCTCTTGCATAGCTTCCTCAGCTTCAAAATTAATTCCCAAAGCACATAGACTAACATTCTAATTCAGTATACACATTCTAACTATATCAACCTATGAATTTCCTTAAACTTGTATCCACAAACTGACTTGAAAGAGTACTCATAAACTTGTTATCACTTTCATATAGAATTTGCTTCCTTAATAATTCAACAAAAATTTACTGAGTGTCCACTACTTTCCAGGCACTGTCTGGTCTGGTGGCGAATGTAAAGATTAATCAGTCCTAACTCTAATCTTCAAGGAGCGCATAATTTACTAGGCTTTTCAATGTTTCTTTAGTTTATTTATAACAGTAATTAAATTAATACTCTATTCCCCATCACAGTACATCAGGGATCTATCTGTTTTGTTTCTGTTTCTTTTGACTAGTTTTCTGTTGCCTTTCCTACTCTCTTTCTTTCCTAGTATTGCAACCCTACAGTTATTTAAGAATAAAGTTACTCCCTTTGAATAACTTTAATCTCCTAATTTAATTCCTTTAATAAAGTTCATATTCATTTAGTTATAGGCATCCTTAAGGGAATCATGCATTTTTATTATAATTAGATAATGAATATTCGATGGCCAAGATTCTGAAATAAAAATTATAATGCCAGTGATGAAAATGAACAATATCGAGAATCTTTTATTACAGAATTACCAATGAGAATAATCTGCTGGGAATAACTAATCTGTTCAAGCTGGCGAAAGCAGTGGATGTGGAAGTAAATGTTTTAATATTGCCCAATATAAATGTTCTCTCCTTTATTTAATGTCTTCTATTGGAAAACTGTAATAATGCCATTCCTAAATACAATGCCCTTTTGAGAAGGTGAACAATGGTATTAGTTCACAAGCCCATTGCTTAAAATGTAACTCAGTGGTGTGAGATGGAGAACTTCTTTCTCCATGTGTAACTTTTGATCGTCTTGTGCATTGTTGCTCTGGGTATTGGTTAAATAACCACACTAGCTCATTTCAAGTGGGCATACAAGAGATTCCTATTTCTCCAGGAAATGTCAAATATTCCTGGTGTAGCAAATAAATAGATCAAAAGGAAGCAAACTATTCAGAAGAAGGTGGAAGAGAGTGAGATACATGAATTTTTTCATTTGAGTATATCCTAGTTATAAAAAGAGATATAATGTTGAGGGAGGCAGGAGATAGAAGTTCAGGACAGGGATATAAAATCATTACTAGATGGAAAAGGAGCCAGGTAGGAGATCTCTGACATGAATAGGTCAGATTTGAGGGGAGACAGAATTGTATAGAATCAAAAGATACTTGATTCAGAAGGCGTTTTACAAAAAGGGAATACATTGGACTTCTCTAATCTATGTGCAATTACCTCTCTGTGTGTAATTTGTGTCTTGAGTTAACTTCACCAACTATGTTTTTTTTTTATGTTCAATAATTTCCTGCATGCAGGCTTCTACTTATCACCATGATTTCTGGGAAAGAAGGGAAGGATTTATTTCTAGGGCATAAAGAAAGAAAGACAGAGACAGAGAGAGAGGAGGAGGGAGGGAGGGAATGAAGGAGGAGGAAAGGAGAAAGAGCCTAACGTAATTGGATACAGCATCTTTGGCAGAGAGAGAGTCCCTGGGCACCACAGGGGGACAGCATAACTCACTACCGTCCACTCTCCTCTGGACCTCAGGATGTTGGGCTCATCCTGTGTTTAGCTTACTTGGGATAGGAAATGATACTCCAGTTGATGCTGGAAAACACTGTCTATGACTGTCACTATTGTACAATTACAATGTATAATACACTGCCTACTACTATCATTATTGTGCAGTGTTCTTTGTCCTTGTCTGCCTGGATTATTCTCATATTTGGCAGACTGATTTCTGGCAATCCAAGATTTAAAATATGTTTTAATTGAAAATACCTGAACTTTCAATAACACCACTGCTGGAGTCAGTACCACCTCACTGGTTAATCATCTCACCATTTATTGAGTTCCTTTGCATTTTGCTGCCTCGTATTTTGCCAGTGATGGCATAAAGCTTCCTCGTAGAACTCTGATTTGTCCTGCTCACTCATCAGTTAGAGATGCTGACTTAGACATTCCACCAGGTAATTCATCTGCCTCTCCTGGCCCTCCATAAAAACCAGTTATTATTTTTCCCTCACCCATGCAGGAACACTATGTTATAGTGTCCTTGGGAATTCCAATGTAAGAGCTTAAACTATAACCACTCCATGACTCTGATGGTTCTGCTGGGCTTGCTGTGGGAATGGTGGCCCACTGGGTGGCTTGCCAAGGATGTATTTTCATGAAGTAGTCAGCAGTCCTCTGAGCCTTAAGGAAGGACTTAAGAGTTGAGGGGCTGAGGCTTGTTGCCAGGATAATGTTTTAGGCTTAAGGGAAAGGAACAGTTTTGAATAGGATGAGAGGTCGCTGAAATGGTTTCAAGTTATTGGTAAGGAGACAACAAAAAACTGAATTAAGTGACTTTCTTCATTTGAAGTTGAGGTACCAAGTGGGATTCGACTCCAGAGGTGAAGCTCAGATCCTGAATCAAGTTGAGGACTAGCTAAAACAGGACTGGGGCAGGAGCAGCTTTCTGCAAGACACACCCACCAGCATACCCTGTCAGTTTACCATCGCCATGGCAACACCTGGGAGTTACCACCCCTTCCCATGGCAATGACTGATGACCCCAAAGTTACTACCCCTTTTCTAGAAATGTCTGCATAAGCTGTCCCTTAATCTACATGTAATTCAAGGTCAGTATAAACATGACTACAGAACTGTCCTGAGTTGCTACTCTCAGCACACTGCCTGTGGGGTAGCCCTGCTCTGTGGGAGCGATCACAGAGCTGTAACACTGCCACTTCCATAAGAGCTGTTTTCTTCTACCCTACCATCGGCTTGCCCTTAAATTCTTTCCTGGGCAAAGCCAAGAACCCTCATGGGCTAAGCCCCACTTTGGGGCTGGCTTGCCTTGCATCAAAGTCATGGTGGGTACTTGAGCTGGATTCAGGGTCTTGAGCATTGGACACCCCACATCTGTCCTAAGAAGGTGCCAGAGACACCCAAGCAGGAGCTGGAACAAGGGAGAAGGTCATGGAAAGATGCTATGAGGCAACTGGAAAACCTGAATGTGCACTCACACTTGAGCCAACCACTGAGAACTCTGAAATAATGGAATAGAATCTGAGAGTAGCTGAAGTTTCTAAGATTGCTAATTTAGAGGGAACCAGGTAAATGCAATTTGTCTGATGTGGCATGGGGAAATACAAGTCTCAACAGCCAAAGAAAGGAACAAATTTTTAAAAACCTGATTTCCGCTGGGCACGGTGGCTCATGCCTGTAATCCCAGCACTTTGGGAGGCCGAGGAGGGCGGATCACAAGGTCAGGAGATCGAGACTATCCTGGCTAACATGGTGAAACCCCGTCTCTACTAAAAAGTACAAAAAGTAGCCAGGTGTGGTGGCGGGTGCCTGTAGTCCCAGTTGCTGGGGAGGCTGAGGCAGGAGAATGGCGTGAACCTTGGAGGCAGAGCTTGCAGTGAGCCAGTATCGTGCCACTGCACTCCAGCCTGGGCGACAGATCGAGACTCCATCTCAAAGAAAACAAAAAAACAAAAAACAAAAAACAAAAACCTGATTTCTACTTGGGTTTTCAGAATCACAGTTTAATAAAAAGTGAAGCCTTTTTGTATAGAGTTATGTTCAGTGTAGTCCTTAGGTGTGTTGCACCGACACATTTGGGACCTTGTTAGAAATGCACAATTACAGATTCCACCCTACACTTACTGCAAAAAAATCTGTATTTAGCAATAGTACCAGGTAATTTTATGCACAGGACTTTAGGGAATGGGAGACAAACTGATGGGTTGGGAGTTAATTTGGCCAGCAGATAAAAATAGCAATTTCACTGTCTGTCTTATTAGAATATATGTTTGACTCCTATAGGTAATTGAGTTTTAGTAATGGTAGTATAATTCAGCTCACGATATGTTAGAATTTGTATGATAATATTTTCACAAAATTATGCAATCTATACTTTAAATCTGTAATAGCTCAGTTATATTTTCAGCTCTAGGTTTGTGAATCAACCTGTAAAAGGAATTCCACTCCCATGAAGAATAAAATATCTACCACAAAATCGATATAAACATCCATCTCTTAGGCAGTTATTCTCAAAAGGCAATTAATGCATCATGAGCATCTGGGGACCTTGATGAGCTTGATGTCCTAGAGATTTTTGGATAGAAGTGAGATTACCAAAATCTCGGATTTCAGATCACAGTGATTCTGATACTCCTGGTTCCATCCCAAACTTTAAATAAACATATACATAAAACCAAAAGAGCCTCTACAAATAAGTAATTTGTATTTCCAAAATTAAGCAATATTTGTTCTCTAGTATTCACATTAGTATTCATTTTTTGGCGATCACTATAATCAATGAGTAATACTGGATAAAGGAAACAAACCATTTCAGGCAAAGAAATTAACTTCTAGATAATTCAAATGACTCATTATACAGAGGAGAAAACTAAGCCCTAGAAAGGTAAAGCATCTTTGTTTAAGATCACAGTATTTATTAACATGTCCTATTTATTTATTTATTTATTTATTTATTTGAGACAGTCTCACTCTATCACATAGGCTAAAGTACGGTGGTGCAAACATCTCTCATGGCAGCCTCAACCTCCACAGCTCAAGCAATCCTTCCACCTCAGCCTTCCAAGCAGCCGGGACCACAGGTACATGCCACCACACCTGGCTAATTTTTAAATTTTTTTCGTAGAGACACAGTCTCATCATGTTGCCCAGGCTGGCCTCCAACTCTAGAGCTCAAGCAATCCTCCCAACTTGGCTTCCCAAACTGCTGGGATTACAGGCTTGAGATACTAAGTCTAGCCCAATATTTCTTCTTTATATCTTTTTTTACATATATTATATCTAACATAATGTTCATGGCATTTTAGACTTTAATTTTAGTGTTTCAACTCTGATGATTTTAGAATTGCAAAATGCTTAATTTCTTGGTTAACCGGAACTGAATGCATAATCATTGCAATTCTGGACCACAATGACCTACGAACCTCCCATTTCTTTGAGCATCTCGTTTCCCACAATTTTTTTCATCCGATTGCTCTTCAGCCACCTACTCCCCTGGTGATACCCTTGATTTAGTCATTATCTTTTCAAACTTTTATTCTAGTTATGCTGACTTCTGACCACTGCCTTTAATTGTCCGGTTCATTTATTCTGGTTCTCAAATACAGCATTTCTTCTACTGGAACCTTCAATTCATTGACTATCACTTTTTCACTCTCATGTCCTCACTCTTCTTCTTCATTAGTTTAGATTTCAACATTCATTGTAATTATCACACCTTTGAAAAACAAACAAACAACTTCATCGCTCTCCATTGTATTTGTCAGCAAAATCCAACGGTGTTTACATCTCATTCTCTGCTAACCCATTTAGTTCCTGTCAATCCTACTAACTTATTCTGGTCATTTTTACTCCTGTTCTCTTAACAGACTCTTTCCTCTGCCTCTTCAAACCTCAGACACCTTTTCTCCTTCCTGCCTCAGTAAGTGACATTATCTGAAAAACCAACTCTGGGAATGCCAGATGTTATTTTACTGCATCTAAGCAGTAAAACTTGGAGAAAAACAAGCAAACAAAAGGTGCTGACCAGTCATGCTTTACATGGAGACCATGAATATCACCTGGGTCCTCAGACCTGCAGGACAACCCTATCACTTTCTCTAGTCAATTCCATCTTCCACTCATTGTCTTATACCTCTAGCCAAGACTTTTTCCCTCCACACCTCAGGATCAGCAAATGATCTCACCTCTTATTTCTGGAAAAGAAAAGAAAAAATGGCATCAATCTAAGTAGAATTAAATGTTCTTCCTGTCCCCAGACCTATCGACATCTGGGTCTGCATATTCCGCTTTTCCTGATATGATGGAGGAAAAGTCCTTTCAAATGTAAGGCCAACCTGCCAGGCTCCTCGGCCTCTCGCCTGATCAAGTTCTTTGCTCCTGCTGGTGTACTCTATTCTGCTTTTGTCTTCATGGTTTCCTTTCCTATTGGGTCACTACCCTCAGCATCAAAATATCCTATAGTGTTTCTCATCTTAAACATGTAAAATTTGTTCTCATGGATCCTTATTCTCTTCTGTCTGTTGTCTCATTTCTCTGCTGAGTTTTTTCTTCTTTTTTTAAGAATAAAATATCTCTCAGAAGAGCTTTGTGTATTCAATACTTAAGTTTTCTTTAAGAAAAGCAAAAAAGGCAGGCTTGCCTTCAGCAAAAGTAAATTTGGAAATCTTGCTCAATCTTTCTGATGAAGAGAATGAGGAAATCCAAAAGACTCCTAAAGCTATGAAATGGTGCTCAAACTCATTATCTTCAGGGATACAAAAATTAAAACCTCAATGAGATGCTGTTGCACAACTATTGGAATAGCTAAAATTAAAAAAATGACATTACTAAGTATTGGTAAGTATGTGAAGCAACATACTTTAAATCACTTTTCATAGATATATAAACTGGTAAAATTGCTCTTAAACTTCTCGATTATCTACTAAAGTTGGAGATTCACATGATCTTTGATCCAGCACTTCTATTCTTAGATAGAAATAGATCCCTCCAAAAACATGCTCAGGTGCACTCAGAGGTATGGATAAGAATGTTCACATCATTATTCGACCAGCTCAAAACTAGAAACAACCCAAGTATTATGGTCCGAATGTTTGACATCCCCCCAAATTAATATGGTAAAAACCTAACCTACAAGGTGTTGGTATTAGGAGGTGGGGCCTTCAGAAAGTGGGAGGGTGAAGCCCTCATGAATGAGATTAGTGCTCTTATAAAAGAGGCCCAAGAGAGACCCTACACTCCTTCCACCATGTGAGGGGACACAGTGAGAAGCTGCCATGTATAAGGAAGTGGGTCCTCACCATATACCAAATCCGGCCATTGCCTTGATCTTGGACTTGTCAGCCTTCATAACTGTGAGAAAGAAATTTCTGTTGTTTATGACCTATCCAGGCTATGCTATTTTGTTCTAACACTTCACACAAAGACACCAAGTGTTCATCAACAATTTAAGTGGTAACATATTTACACTGTGGAACACTATAACAATGAAAGTAGACTACAGGTGTATATTGCAACATGGATAAAGCTCACAGATTTAATCCTGAGCAAAGGCATCCTAGGCATAAGGAATTATATATTGCAGCTTTCCTTTGATATAAAATACAGAAACTTGCAAACCTAATTTATGGTGTTAGAATTCAGGATAGTATATACTGTTGGGGAGATGGGAGCAGTAGTGATTCAGAGATAACACAAGGGGACTCTAGGCTGCTGGTAATTTTTGTTTTTACTTCTTGTTTTCTTTTTTTTTTTTTTTTTTTTTGAGACGGAGTCTCGCTGGTCGCCCAGGCTGGAGTGCAATGGTGAGATCTCAGCTCACTGCAAGCTCCGCCTCCTGGGTTCACACCATTCTCCTGCCTCAGCCTCCCGAGTAGCTGGGACTATCAGACTACAGGCATCCGCCACCACGCCTGGCTAATTTTTTGTATTTTTAGTAGAGACGGGGTTTCTTGATTAGCCAGAGTGGTCTTGATCTCCTGACCTCGTGATCCACCCGCCTCGGCCTCCCCCTTTTTCATTTTTTTGATCTGGTTGGTGGTTATATGAGTAGTTCTTTTGGGAGAAATCATTGAGTTCCTTTGGGATAAATCGTTGATCATATATTTCATCTTGTGCTCTCATTTAGATGTCATATCTCCTAATAAAAAAAGCTTTGGAAAAAGAAATTAATGGCAGACATCATTGGGCAGCTGGAAGTTAGGGAAGAGGAGAAGGCTTTCATTATATCTCTTTTTATAACTTTTGGTTTTTAAACCAAGTAAAGGTGTTACTATTTTGAAAATGTTATCCAATTTTTGACCAAGATGAAAAATTAAACAGTAAAGTGAAATCTCACATGGGAGTCCTGTGGCCCATGGTCATTTCAGGGTCTGGGTGCGAGGAAGGGCGTCTGCTTGTGCTTCGATTTGGGCACGTGTCTTTAGGCAAGGGCATCAGTGGCAGAAGGCCGAACACAGTGAAACTCTCTGAATGGGCTTCTCAGCCGAATTGCAAGATTTCATTAGAGCCTCTGCTGCCAATTCTTTCCAGACTTAGGAGAAATCAGAGGACATGTAAATCTTTCTTTTGGATATTTCCAGAATTTTTATTTTGCATCCAAGCTCATTTAAACATGGCTCAAATGAAAACAGTTCCATTGATGTGCTTATCTCACTGACAGCATTTTCTTTTTTTTTTTTTTTTGCCCCCTGCCAAAGAAATAATCATCTTGAGATATTCTCAAAGGGTCATTTGGAAAACATTATTGAAAAATATCCACATAAATATTCACTCATGTATTTTGTGTTTTAGCATGAACAGTAACCAAATTCTATGTCGTAAAATTCACATTTCACAATGTCTGTTTATTGAGCATATTCGAGTAGTTATTATTTTTGTGGTAGTTGAAAGAACTGGCATATATGACCAAAGCAAGTAGCTAAGTAGGCTAAGTAAGCTATAAATCCTGGAATTTTCTTTTAAAGATTTGCAGTGTGCAACTGTGATCTTACTTTACTATGGAATTCTTGCTTGGGGGAAAATATTTCACTATAAATAGCACCTCTGTTAAATTGTGGTTTGAGTCTAGTCAGTAATTCTTGGAGCAGGTCTGTACCCCCATCTGAGCCATTCTTTGGAGACTTAGTGTCCTGAGATAAAATATATGCAGGCTTGTTTTGTTCTTTCACCTGTATCTCAAGGTATGTGTACGGCACTTTTGCTCTTTCATCCATATCTCAGTTTGTGGTTTTCAGGGATACTTTGCCCTAGAACAGGAGACATTTCTGATCCACTTGGCCAGGGAGTGTCATCGTACGATAACTGAGGAGGGGAGCATGCCAGTGAGTTGCCCTCTGTCCTCTGATTCTGCAGTATAGAATCGGTTTCCTCTACTACATATCAGAATATTCTAGGGCAGAAATTCTCTAAATGTGGCCAGGAGACACCTGGCCATTCTGAATACCTTTCAGGGGATCCATTAACTGTTGGACCAAATAATTTTCATAATAATATTAAGACACCAATTTCCTTTTTCACTCTCATTCACTCATGGGTGTACAATGGAACAACACTACTCTTCTCATTAATCTTTTTTTGTTTTGGGATAATGTAGTTTCTTTAAAAAATGAAAGTGTGTTATGCTAATAAGTAGAGGGTTTTTAATGTTGTCTTAAATTAATATTTAAAGTATATCAGTTGTTTTAAAATAAATTAATATTTAAAGTATATCAGTTTTAATTTCTAATACATTAAATACTGATATGTAAAACTCATAAAAATAAAAGTTTTTTGGATCTTCAATTTTGATGACTATCAAGGAGTCATAAGATTTAAAAAGTGTGATCATTATTGCTCCAGAGGAATTAATCTTAATCCATATACTTGGATGTGCAATAAATATCACATGGCTTTTATTTTCCCTGCAGTGAACTTTGAAAAGTCTTTTCTGCTGTTTCATTTGTGGTGGGAAACCCAGTGTCAGTGGCTCAACTTTGCTGCACTATCTGGATTCACCTGACAGGAAGAAAAAAGTGGGTGTAGCTGTTTTTTACAGAAACCTTGGAGACCGGATAAGATGAAAGGGAAGAAAAATATCAGAGAGATCTCTGTATAGTGAAGTCACTCTAGAATAATCTTTCAGCTTTTTTGTACTATTTTATACTTTTATACTATAAATTCCCATGAATAAAAGCTCTTGTTAATTCACTCTAGACTCTTGATATAGGGGACGGATATACTGAATTGTGTCTAACACAATTTGGATACTGAATACATATTGCTGAGCAAATAAATAAATGATTGTTTCTAAGAGAGTTGATTAAAATAAAATTATTATCTAAAAATTAAAAAAACTTAACTATAGTATTCAAATAGCAATTACTGGCTGAAAATAACTATGCTTTTTGGTGCTAGAAATAAACATAATTGCTTAATATATAGAAGAACAAGATGCATATCACTGAATCAATGTTCAATAATTTACAAAATATGATAAATCCTACTGCTTTATATAATCGTCTTTCAGTAAAGTCAATATATCATTGTCTTTTCTGCTTGCTGTCTTCTTTTCCTTCTGTATAATGGTGAAACTGTAGTTAACATGCAATGACATATCTTCTACTCATATAAAAACATTAGCTTTCATGATCTTTAAAATAATGCTAGGTCACTTGTGAGCTGCTTCCTGCAATAACATAACATCTGAAATAACTCTAAAAAAATCTGACTTGAACAAAGTCTTAAAAGACGATTTAAGATTCACAGAGGTCTCTGTAAGAGGCACACACACACACGACATGATTTATGTCGCATGACCCAAATCAGAATGTATGAAGGTCATCTTCATTCATGCCTCTCTCCATAGTTCACTGGACAAGTACTTTTCTCCCCTGAAAATAATTCATTTGTTTGCTTTCATGTCTTCCTGCTCATCTCCCTTCTATCCCATTTCCCTCTCCATTCTAGATCTACTTAGGTTCTTTTTCACATAAACTGGTTTAGCTTCTGTGGTGGGTAGAACTGTGTCTTCCAAAAAGATATTTTCAAGTTTTAACCCCTGGTACTTCTCGATATGACCTTTGCAGATGTAATCAAGTCATACTTGATTAAGATAGGCCCTAATCCAATGTCTAGTGTTCTAATAATAAGTGACAAGAGAGGCTGAGGTTGGTGATGTGTCTACAAGCCAAGAACACCAAGGGTTGCCGGCAATCACCAGAAGTTAGGAGAGAGATCATAGCCCTGCTGATACCTTGATTTCAGGCTTCTGGCCTCTAGAACTGTAAAAGAATGAATTTCTGTTGCTTTACGCTACTCTGTTTATGGTACTTTGTTCTGTAGCCCTAGGATACTAACATAGCTTGTCTTAGAAGTTCTCAATTATCTCTCCATTGATTACTTTGATCAGCATAACCAATAGAATCGATATATCCTTTTTTTAAATTTAAAGTTTCAGGATACATGTGCAGGACATGCAGGTTTGTGATATAGGTAAACATGTGCCATGGTGGTTTGCTGCACCAATCAACCCACCACCTAGGTATGGAATGAGAATCAATATTTCTTAGAAGGAAAGAAGAGCATCTGTGGCTACCTGGATGCTGATATTTTTGTCCCACTCATGTAATTTAGACTATTTGACTACATGAGCTTATCTTTCTAAAGATTCAATCATTCACACTACTCAGCTTGATCCAGGGGATACTGATAAGAATATACGCTATTCTCAGGAAGCTTTCAGTTTAGGAGGAAGAGACAATGGAACACATAAATAAAACTTAGCACAACTGGTGCTTCCTATGAAACTAAGAAAATGCAAAGTGAGCAAGACAAGTAGCAACAGAATAATGCTTACTTCATCAAATTTGAGAGGCCAGGGGTACCCTATACATGACTATTCATCTTGAAAACAATGTAACAACGTAACATTGGGGAAAACTCATTAGGCCAGAGCTTAGAAGACAGCACAGGCTTGCTTTGCCACATAGTATGCGACCTTGGGTATATTCCCTAAATCTCTAAATTTCTCAGGTGCAAAATGAGACTAGCTATTCCCTAAGGCAGTGTTTTCCAAACTGTAAATTGAGATACATTGGCAGATAGTAATTTCAATTTGGGGACCCAGCAACAGCATTAAAAAAAAAATAAGTATAATAAAAAAATGCAGACTAGGAAATAAAGTGCATTCAATTCTGTACAAAGTATAAGTGAGTATTATTTCAGGAAGCTTTAATTTTAGTTATGTACATGCATGTGAGGTGTCTGTGTATGTACATATTTATACTTTGTCAACAAAAGATGATTTTCTTACTGTGAGTCTAAGTTTTTAAAACACTCAATCCTGAGTTCCCTTGAAACACTAAATTGCTAATAATCTATGATAGTTAAGTACCAGGAGGAATACATTATGATAGGCGTACATTTAATTACTTAAAGAAATATGTTCAATTTAATGTGCCAAAATACTATTATTTTCTATAAACAATGAAAAGGAGAGATTTATTTTATTATTATCATTATTTTTTGAGACAGAGTTTCACTCTTGTTGCCCAGGCTGGAGTGCAATGGCACGGCCTCGGCTCACTGCAACCTCCACCTCCCAGGTTCAAGTGATTCTCCTGCCTCAGCCTCCCGAGTAGCTGGAATTAGAGGCATGTGCCACCATGCCCAGCTAATTTTATATTTTTGGTGGAGACAGGGTTTCACCACGTTGTCCAGGCTGGTCTGGAACTCCTGACCTCAGGTGATCCTCCTGTCTCCGCCTCCCAGCGTGCTGGGATTTCAGGCGTGAGCCACCGTGCCTGGCCGAAAAGGAGAGATTGAAGTGTGGCTGCTTTTAATTAAGATATAAACATGCTGTATATTTTGAACCACAGAACGATCTTAATTTTGGCATCAACATTCAGTTTTAGGTGTTCATCTAAATTTTACCTATTAACTCTATTAAGTTCAGTTTCTAAAACTGGGGCCATACCACTAGGAGTTCTCATAAC
This sequence comes from Theropithecus gelada, assembly GCF_003255815.1. NCBI lineage: Eukaryota > Metazoa > Chordata > Mammalia > Primates > Cercopithecidae > Theropithecus > Theropithecus gelada. The sequence continues at coordinate 172,311,740 of NC_037670.1, read as the reverse complement.
AAAATTTATTTTCGTTTTATTTTTTTCTTTAATTTCACTTTAAGTTCCAGGATACATGTGCAGAATGTGCAGGTTTGTTACATAGGTGTACATGTGCTGTGGTGGTTTACTGCACCTATCAATCCTTCATCTAGGTTTTAAGCCCCGCATGCATCAAGTATTTGTACTAATGCTCTCCCTGTCTTTGCCCTCCACCCCCTGACAGGCCCTGGTGTGTGTTGTTCCCCTCCCGGTATTCATGTGTTCTCATTTTGCAACACAATTTATTTTTAAGATATTTGCCCCTCTAAATTTTTGAATTGCTCTTTCCCCCACCCAAGGTCTAGCTCTGACTTTATGAATTGCTCTTTGATTTAACACTTTCTATTACAACTCTTATTTTGAATTCAGCTGCTTGTATTCCCAAATCACAACGTTCATTTCTGACTATTTTTATCCTGTTGACCCCAGATTTAATAACTGCTCCTCTCCAGCATCACCCTTTCTTAATTTAGTCTGGAACATATATTCTAAGAATCAGGATATGTGCTTGATTATACAGAAGTTTGGACAATTCTCTCTCCACTATAAAGCCTACTAATGGTCAGTCGTGAATCTCCTCTTTCCTCTTTCCCTATTACAGAAGAAATACCTCGATTTGCTCTCCAGAATAGATTGTAAATTTTTCTTTTTGTACTTTTTCTCACTGCTGTTCTTACGTGTCCTCACATTCTCTTTAGGAACCTGTTTAAATGTCTTTCCTCCCCTCTCTATTTACTGGGCTCCATTCTTCATCTTCTAGGCTCCCAAGTACAGTGATCCTGGAAGGCACAACTTTCTCTCTGCCCTCTGAGAGTTCTCGGCTGGGCCTGAGAATTAAATTGACATCACACAATTACCAAGATAGGAGCATACAGATTTTAAATGGACATAGGAATCCATATAGGAAAATGAAGACCCAAAGAAGCGGTTAGAGTCAGATGCTTCTATCCTAAGTCGGATGAAGAGGAGTCCATTGTGAAAACATGGCAAGACAAAGAGGCTTGGGCCAGAGCAGTTAATTGTAGAAAAGTGATGAGGCAGATAAGGTTAATTTAACAAAGCTTTTTGGTACAGATTTCTCTTGACCTTCACTCCCTATCTCTGGTGATAAGAATGTTTCTTCCTCCCAATACAGGGATGCCGACAACTTTCCCCTGGAGATTTATCTCCTGCTTTTAGGAAGAAAAAGGAAGGTCAAAGTGCTCTTCTTGTATCTGCTATTTTTCAAGAGCCTTTACTTCAACATAATCCTTATGCCAAAGTGGCATGCTTTGAGGTAATATATTCTGCCACCCTTCTGTGATTTGGGCAGGGCGGAGCTCATCAGGTATGGCAGGCGGGGGTGCCTGTCTGTCTGTGTTTGTGCAGCTTCCACAGGGGCACCCAGAAGCTGCCTGTTTTCCTATTGGGAACCGACTTTGCCCAAGGGTGTTATAATAGTAGAGCACATTAAAGATCAGCTGAAATGTCAACAAATTTTCAAAAAGGGCTATTAGCAATGCAAATGTGTGTTTCCAGCACTTGTGATAAGCACAATAAACAAAACTGTAAGGGCTTTTTTTTTTTTTTTTTTTTTTTTTTAAAGCCTCTTCAGGTGTATAGCTTAAGCTGTGATGGATAAGCCAGTTCTCATTGAACTAAGGATATGAGGACACTTCATCATACTTGTCTGATGTACTAGCCAACTGTATGAATTGCATTAATCCTAATGGCACAGTCACAGTTGAAAACAGTCTTCAGCTTGCAAAGTCAGTTCCAGGTGAGTTAATGCCTCCCTAACTATACTTGGTAGTTAACTGCTTTCCACAACCCACCCTGGTCTCTGGTGTGTGAAATACCACTCAGGATTCTGAAGGGTGTCTACAGAACCAACTCATTGCAATGGATTCCCTTTCTCCCCAAGCCTTTGATGGGTAAAAATTGGAATTTGACAAGAAAATGTCACTTGCATTTAGCTTCTGAGAGCAGGCTGGCTGGCCTTGTGCCCCAAGTAAATGCTGCTTTTCTTCTTTGTTATTAATACCAATTCAAATCACAGCTTCTTCTTATTTCTTATGGGCGGTGACCAGGTACTACCCATACTACCTGGACCTCAGTTCAGTTCTCAGTCATGGGTGGAAGCCATTCTCCTCGAAGCTTCTTAGCAATAAGTTCCTGGAATCCTACTTGGGTTTCCTGACCTGCAGCCCAGGGCCAACCTTCAAGGAGACCCCAACAGCTTCTCTGGCTTCCATCTGACCCAGCAGAGTGGTACCAAACCCCTCTGACCTTTCCATGCATTAGAATGCTGCTGAGGTCACTGAGTCTATCTCTTGCTAAATAACCAAGTGCTTTTTGAATTCGCCCATTCTGGGAGAATAATCAACTAGCCTGGGCTGTAATTTATTCATAGCTGTGTTTCTGAGTATAAGTTTCTTAAGATATCTTGAGCCAGTCAGGATTACAGCTTTGGAGAGAGGATTTTTTTCTGGCAATAAACCTAATATATATATAAATATAATATATATATATTTCATATATAATATATATTTCATGTATATATTTCATATATATATACACACACACAGTTGATCCTTGAACAACACAGTTTTGAACTGTGTGAGTCCACTTATACATGGATTTTCTTCTGCCTCTGTCACTCCTGGGACAGCAAGACCAACCCCATCTCCTCCTCCTCCTCCTCAGCCTACTCATTGTGAAGACAAGAAGGATGAAGACTTTCATGATGATCCATTTCTACTTAATGAATAGTAAATATATTTTTTCTTCATTATGATTTTCTTTCTTTCTTTTTTCTTTTTTTTAAGACGGAGTTCGGCTCTTATTGCCCAGGCTGGAGTGAAATGGCGATTCTCGGCACGCTATAACCTCCACCTCCTGGGTTCAAGCAATTCTCCTGCCTCAGCCTCCTGAGTAGCTGGGATTACAGGCATCCACCACCACACCCGGCTAGTTTTGTATTTTTAGTAGAGACAGGGTTTCTCTATGTTGTTCAGGGCTGGTCTCAAACTCCCAACCTCAGGTGATCCACCCTCCTTGGCCTCCCAAAGTGCTGGGATCACAGGTGTGGGCCACTGCGCTTGGCTATTATGATTTTCTTAATAACATTTTCTTTTGTGTAGCTTATTGTAAGATTACAGTATATAATATACATAACATACAAAGTATGTGTTAGTCGATTGTTTCTGTTATTGGTAAGGCTTCCAGTCAACAGTAGGCTATTAGTGGTTAAAATTTTGGAGAGTCAAAGGTTATATGCAGATTTCTGACCGTGCAGGACATAGCCCTAACTCCTGCATTGTCCAAGGGTCAACTGTGTATATATATATATACACACACACACACACACACACATATACATACATGTATACATACATATGTGAGTGTGTGTATAAAAACAAGGTGATCGTAATTATATGATATATATGGTTATAATCGTCTTTGCAAAATTGGGCCTTTTTTTCTGGAATGGCTAGAATAAAATTTTATTTCATTTATGTTATTTTTATTTTATTAAAAGAATTTTCTGGGTATACAATAGGTATATATACTTATGGGGATACATGAGATGCTTTGATGCAGGCATACAATGTGAAATAAGCACATCATGGGGAATGGGGGAATCCATCGCCTCAAGTATTTATCCTTTGTGTTACAAACAATCCAGTCATACTCTTTCAGCTGTCATAAAATGTACAATTCAGTTATTATTGACTATAGTCACCCTGTTGTACTATCGAATAGTAGGTCTTATTCATTCTTTCTATTTTTTTCTACTCATTAACCATCCCCCCACCCCCAGAATGAAATTTTAAGTTCACCATTGAGGATAATTAGAATTTAAAATAATTCTAATGTGTTCTGAATAAGCCATGACCAAATCTGCATATACATGGCTTTGAGAAGAGTTAATTTTATGGTATTTTTTTTTCTCCTCTCTTTCTAGATTGTGAGGTAAATTAAAAAAAAAATCTGTACAGAAATGGAATTTAACTTGGTTGTTGGTAATTAGGCCGATAGAGACCATGTTTCCTTTGGAAGGCTAAATTATCTACAGGGATTATGAAGATCAAATGAATCCAAGTTTATTTTTAAGATAAATAAATCATTTAAAAAAAATGAAAGCCAGGCATCCATTTTGCATTGTGAGGAGTTCTTGGGGCTCAGAAAATACTCCTCCAAAAAATATGGCTCTTTGGCACGCTTTGAATTAAAGGCAATTAAAGGCATCAGAAATAAGCCTCAGAACCAGGGTATTTCCAGTGTTCCCTCCCAAGCCCCACTCTGATCTCTTTTCTTTCCTGAAGCATTGGGAGCTACTGTCTCTGGAATTTTATTTTTTGTTTTTTTAGAGACAGGGTCTTGCTCTGTCACCCAGGCTGGAGTGCAGTTGCACGATCATAGCTCACTGCAGCCTCTCTACCTCCCTGGCTTAAGCAATTCTTCCCACCTCAGACTCCTGAGAATCTCGGACCACAGGCATGCACTATGATGCCCAACTAAATTTTTTTTTTTTTTTTTTCCTAGCGATAGGGTCTCCCTATGTTGGCCAGGGTGGTCTTGAACTCCTGGACTCAAGCAATCCTCCCACCTTAGCCTCCCAAAATGCTGGGATTACAGGTGTGAGCCACTGTACCAGAACGGGAATTTCCTTATCTGACTAGGAAAACTCTTTAAAAGGAAATGCAATTGTCTTAAGACCTCCTCCCCAGGAATCTCATCGAATAACCAGGAAAGATTAACACTGGAGAAGAGAAGACACTGGGAGTCTCCGCTGCATCCAGAAAGACTTTTCATCTCTTCTTCTCAAGACAGCTCCAAGAGAATACCTGGGAGACTTTATCTACATAATAAGATAACCTTTGATTACAGTGAAGTTCAACCACTCACCTTCCCTTCGCCTATCCTAGAGCTCAGAGGAACTTCGTCCCAGACCACTGTTCTCTGGACTTACTCATTTCCCCCGTAACTCATTTATCCCTACACTCCTCATCAACCCTGTCCCTATGAAGAAGGGTACACAACTAAGCGTCAGGACCTCACTGGATTATTGGGTCATTCTCCTCCTGTGATTCCTCTGTCCCTAAGCATGTTAGTTACCTTCCGTATGTCCTTTCCTCCCATTAATCCCCCTATTGTCATTTGTTCATTTTCAGCTAACCTTTAGAGGGTGGAGGGGGAACTTTCCAGTTGCCTCTACAGATTCCACATGTTTCTTTGTAAATCTAGAGACCCAGACGGACTGAGAATATCCCACTGTGGCCTTGGCTTGTCCTGGTCTCACAGCTGTTCCTTCCCACCTACTCTTCTGCTTGACTTCAGCGACTGTTTCTGTCTAACAAAAGGCAGATCACTCATGTGAGGGCAGCTGATCAACAGCACAATTCCACCCTCTTTGGAGAACCATCCTCGACCAACTATTCTTGAAACTAGCTGAAATTTGGACCCACTTCTGCTAAAGTTTTGTGCAAAACCTTCTGTCATGCCTATGTTAATGGAACTCTGGTTTATTTTCTTCCATAGAAACCAAGCGAACTGGTTTATTTTGGGGGAATATCTTGGTATTTAACTTCCTGCTTATTCTTGGTTGGCAGTCTACCCCATGTCATTGTCCCTTGAGTTTTCACTTATACACTTGGCTCTTTGTCCATGATTTAAGTAAACAACAAAAAAGTAAACATAGCAGCACAATGTTAATGGGCATGTCTACCTGCTGTGCTCCCAAGTCCGGCCTCTTCACACTAAAGTCATGCTAGGAGCTAGATTTGTTTGTCTTGCTGTATTTTGAAGAAAGTGGCCTTCCTTAGAAGAAGTCAAGAATGAGATTTCCAGACCTCAGTTGCTTTGTGTTTGGGTAGTGTATTTCAGGGGTGAATTAAGAAAAGTGGGGAGACCAGCCTGACCAACATGGTGAAACCCCGTCTCTATTAAAAATACAAAAATTAGCTGGGCATGGTGGCACACGCCTGTAATCCCAGCTACTTAGGAGGCTGAGGCAGGAGAATAGCTTGAACCCAGGAGGTAGAGGTTGCAGTGAGCCAAGATCACGCCACTGCACTCCAGCCTGGGGCGACAGGAGTGAGTCTCCGTCTCAAAAAAAAAAAAAAAAAAAAGAAAGAAAAGAGAAGTAAGTGGGGAATGTGGAGAAGGGTTTTTCCTGGGAGGGCAACCAAGGCACCTAGGTGAAACGTGTCAATAAAGTTATTTTATTTATTTTATTTTACCATCTTTTGGAATCTGAGCATGTTTGTGATCAGTTATATATATTTTTAAAAGGCTTTTGTTTGTTTGCTTGCTTTTCCTGATAACAGACTGTGCCTGACTGCCCTTCGAGATGCTGTAGGCACGATGACAGGGTTATATACATAATTCATTTCTCTTTTTTGTTGTTCTCATGGTAATCAGCACATTTCCTTCTCCTGTCCCAATCAAAAAGCTTTTTGAGTCTTCAACAGTATACTTGACCCCTTTAAATCACAAATTTACTTTTCTTTACCACTTTCCTGCTTTGTACTGCAAATGATGGATAATTCAGATACAAGTATACAAAGATGAAAAATTATTGCATTTTAGACTTGAGAAGATCCAGAAAACTTAACTCTTTTTTCTTGTCTTCTTAATTATTCCATATTGGTTAAAAAAACACATCTTGCTCTATTATTTCCTAGAAATTTAAATTTTATGTTAAAACTACATCGATATTTACACCCATCACATTTCATAGATTGAAATCATTCAGTTGCAAATAATATAAAATTTTTGTAAAATATTTGCTGTGATCTTATCAAAAGAAAGAGTAGTAAAACCATTATAAAACACTTTCCTAGAAGACATAATTTTTCTCCCATTGATTTGTTTAGCAATTTGGATATAATTCTATACAAGCAATGGAAGCTATGCAATGCAGAGAAAATATTACGCATTCCACCTTAATATATTTTTTTCTGTGTATTTCAAGAAACTGTGGCTGGGAGCATCAAACCTTAAATTATTCTGTAATTGGCAGGCAGCAAATAGCAATTTCAAGTTCTAAGCAGTGCCAAGCCCAAACAGAAGAAGATTTTTATAATGGCTGTGCCTAAAAAAAGTGTAGCTGGAAGGATTATCTACAAATTGAGGTATAAACATAACTTGGCCAACATTGGGGAGAGAAAGGAGGAAAAAGAATTTGTTATTGTCAAAGTATTTCACTTTGTAAAATAGCTGTGTATCCATCCCTACAATCCTTTAAGTGTTCTGGCCTATTACAAATAATTACTTGGAATGGATGCTTAAGAAAATTTCCAAGCACATTTAAAACAATGGCAGACTAGAAAAGTAATTACTGATTTTAATTTTCCCCATTATGTATAACAGTTGACTGTAAAAGTACTGGCAAAACACACACTTGTCAATTTCCCTCGGCTTGTAAACATGGGCATATGTCTCTTAACATTATTTTCTTTTCAGTTAGGATTTTTTAAAAATCTTGCCCACAATACAAGCAGATGGTCTTGTTAGAAGCAGGAAATGCTGCCTTCTTTGTGTGCTACCATTTTCATTCCCTTTTAATTGTTTTAAAATAACATTTCTCCTTATTGCATCTTGAACACCTTGGGAAATCAGGAGTCAGTGCAGAGTAACCATGCTATTTATGTTTTAAAAGATGGTATTTATTTAACACGAATGCACACGGCTTGGACAGAACAGATATGGGCAGCATAAAAATGTGATACTTTTACATTAATATTTATTAAAAATAAAGTTCTTATGCTGTTCTGATTTTCTAAATGGTAGAAAGAATAAAAAATGAGACACCACTAGGCTAGATCTTCCATTGAATAGAAGATCTGTTAGCATCTTGAAATGAAAGGTTGGACTTCTACAAGTCACGCTGTATGGAGATCGATAGACTAGGAACCTTCTCCAGTGAGGATGGCATCATTTCAGAAAAGCATTCACTTGAACCATTCATAACGTGTTTGTTGATATACTGGGGTACAGTTGAACGATGGAGGTGCCAGCTAGACTACCTTCCACTTATTGAACTGCTGGGGAGAGACTTCTGTTGGTGTATGTGACACATGCCTGCTCTCGGTGATTTTTGTTCAATACTATGAGCAAAGACTTGTAAGAGTAAGCGGACTCATAAAATTTTCAGATGAACCAAACTTAGAGGCTTTTTTTGTTTGAGATGGGGTCTCACTTTGTTGCTCAGGCTGGAGTGCAGTGAGTAACATTATCTCAGCTCACTGCAATCTCTGTCTTCTGGGCAATTCTCCTGGCTCAGCCTCCCAAGTAGCTGGGATTACAAGCCTGTGCCCCCACACCCAGCTAATTTGTGTATTTTTAGTAGAGACGGGGCTTCACCATGTTGGCCAGGCTGGTCTCGAACTCCTGGCCTCTAGTGATCTGCCCCCCTCAGCCTCCCAAAGTGCTGGGATTTACAAGAGTGAGCCACTGCGCCCGGCTCAGATTTAGAGGTTTTTATACAGCTTTCAGAGTGAGATTAATATGCTTTAAATAGATTAGAATAATAAAAACAACACTACATAATACAACAGGATTAAGTGAAAAAAGTTGCTGGTTTAAATTCAAGGTATAGAAGAGAGATTTATAACTGGACATCATTTCGTATAAAAATGATTAGAAAACATTACACAAAAATGCCATGTGTGCCAACAGTGAAATAAAGTTATATGAAAAGTTAATCTACTATCAGCAAGTTTTGAAGCATCTGGTTGTCCAAAGCTAAGTGAGATATGTATTGTCCTACTGTATTTACAGCCCTGTGTGAACTGCTGTATTTACTTCTGGTTACCATAAGAAAGACATTGATAAATATGACAAAATTCATATTTTGGAAAGTAGGGTTCCAGGAGAACTACTGTTGGAAGTGGGGATGTTCAACCTGGAGATATCCTAAAGAAGACTTGATAGCAGTCTTCACATACTTGAAGGCTGGGAAATAAGAAGTATATGCTTTCCTTATTTTTACCTACACAGGACAGTATTTGGATTGTTAGATCTAAATTTTAGGGTGACGACTGAGACTCTAAGGAAACATGAAGCCTCTAAAATATTGGGCAATGCTATTCACTGCTGTGCGAGATACTGAGATACCAAAATAGGATTCTGGAGTAGTTGACTGGAATGTCATGGACAGGCTTCCTTCAAAGATAAAAAAAATCAGGTGGGTTGATCTCAATGTATGTTTAAGTTTTTACAATTCCTCCTTTTAGGTAAACTATTGTAAAAGTTATCAGAAAACATTTATCCATATTTTTGGTTTGTTTTTGATTTGCTGTAGGATGAAAGGCTTACTTCTACAAAGAACTTAACTATTTCAATGTTAAGTTGCCATTGTCACTGGGAAATTGATCAGCACTGGCAGCTACCGACATGTTGCTGATTCAGTTAGTCTAGGAAACAGGTGAGTTAAGAGATCAGATTTCCATATGGGCAAGTGCATCAGTCAGTGCTGCCATTCTTGCATTGGATCTTGAACCTCCAGCACCACTTTTCTAGATCTGACATGAGCCCTGCCAAACACTAAGCACATATAGAACCTCAGAAATAGCAGTGAGGTCTTGCATCAGATTAAAGAGAAAAACTGATGCCACGTAAAATAAACGTGTCTTAAAAGCCAGTAAGTCATAATGAGGTACTAACCTGGACAGCCAACATTCAGTAAAGTCAATTATTAGGTTCTTAGGTAGATATGGCCACATGATCAAAGAACGTACACACTTTAAATATGTCGGTATAGCTGCCTCTGACTGTAAATATGTGCAATAATCCAGCGTAATCATTTACACCCTAAAACTGTATTCACCCAGGAAAGAGTGATGGTTTTAAAAGCAGTAACAACTGAGCAAGAAATGGTACTGCCTTTAAATGTCCCTTGTTTACGGGGACATTCAATCACAGCTTATCATTTTAGAGTAATTACTGAATCTTAATGTGTCACATTTGGACTCATTAAAAACATAACTAATTACATTTTAATTCTGTAACCAAAATAGAAGCAAACCTGGCAATTGAGCGAGTAAGAACTCTGGAAGAGAATCGACGTGTTTGTGTACTCACTGCCATTCACAGAGTGGTTTGTTTATAAAGACACAGAGCTATTTTCTGTCTGCAGAGTTCTCCAGGGAGAAGCAGTGCGGTCTCTTGGCCATGACAACTTTTTTTTTTTTTTGTGTGAGTGCTGTCTAGAAGTTTGTGTGTGTGTTACCAATATTATTTTAGGGCTGGCAGGAGAAGAAGGAGACCTCTTTCCAGAAAAGCTACTGGGAATCCTAGTGTGAGGCAGACTCTATAATGTTGAGCCTTTACTAACGTGAACTATCCCCATTGTGGGCTGCCATTTTGTTTACCTTGTAAATTCTACACATGCAATTCCTAGCTTATAATTACGTCATGGCCGCAAATGCCTTCCAGGGTCTCTCTCTTCTACCCATGAGATGCCTCATCCTAATGTCTTCCTCAAATTCTCCTTCCAGTCTCCAGGGCATAGTGTGTCCTTGGGAAACCCTTTTGCTTCAGTCCCTCACGTTGGAGCTACTCTCAGTGCCAGGCTGTGGGTGGACATCAGAGCACATCACAAAGTACGTGTATCGTTTCTTGCCAGAATATTGTTGGGATAATTCCGGCTATTAACACCTCCAAACCAACTCCAGCAAGGATAAATTACTCTTTGACAACAGAAATGTAAGCTAGCTTAGGAGTTTCTCTTTTTCTACTAGTTGCTTCAAATATTATGATTGAAACTATTGTTTAGACTTACAGTTAAATAGTATGGTGATTTGTTTGATGGGGTTTTCTAAAAGATTTTCTTGGACCAGGTAGGATGGCTTATGCCTTGTAATTCCAGTACTTTAGGTGCCCAAGGTGGGAGGATTGCTTGAGTCCAGGAATTCTAGACCATCCTGGGCCACAGGGAGTTCCTGTCTCTACATAAAATTTAAAAATTAGCCAGGTGTGATGGCGCTTGTTTGTGGTCCCAGCTACTCAGGAGGCTGAGGTGGGAGAATCCCTTGAGCCCAGAAGGTTAAGGGTGCAGAGAGCTGTGTTCATGCCACTGCACTCCAAGCCGGGACATCAGAGTAAGACTGTGTCTCAAAAACAAATAAATAAATACAAAATTAAGAAATAACTAATAAAATAATCTCTTTCATGTGTAGAAACTCATGCTCAGTTAAGTTGGGTTTGAAGATCATATTGTACCCACCACTGCTCTGTAAGGTTTACTCTGCTTTTTATTTTTTCCTCCTGTGGTGATAAAGTCTGGACCACTACCTATATTGGTAATTTAGGGTGTAAAACTGCTTCTAAAGCCGTTTTTTAAAAAGAGACAGGGTCTTGCTATGGTGTCCAGACTGGAGTGCAGTGGCTATTCACAGGTGGAACCCACTGCCGATCAGAATGGAAATTGACCTGCTCCATTTCTCAGTTGGCTTGGTTCAGCCCTCCTTAGGCAACCTGATGATTCCCACCCCCAGGAAGTCACCATATTGATGCCAAGCTTAGTGTGAATACCCTATCAGCACAGCGCATTACTGCGCAGAACTCCTGGGCTCAAAGCAATGCTCCTGCCTCAGCGTCCAAAGTAGCTGTGACCCCAGGCACGCGCCACCATGCTTGGCTCTAAAGTCATTTTGAAGTCATCGATTTTCTTTGTTTTGAAGCAATTGCATGGAAAAGCAAAACATATAGCTTTGAAGGACACTAATGGCAAGTCAGGTTAATCTGAATAACTCTCAGACCCAACTGGGGAAAAAAGGAAACTTTTTATATGGGGGATTTATTTACCTTTCTTTACAAATCTGCTGGGGTATGTGTGTGTGAGTGAGTGAGAGAGAGAGACTGGAAATGGACAGTCTTTTCTTTTGATCAGAACATAATGATACTTAGCTCCTTTCGTTATTCTTGACAATGCTTTTAAAGGCCTGCTTTTTATGTGTTGAGTTTCCCTGCTAGAACTACAGGCATGTGACCATAAAATTCTACATGAGGCCAGGCGTGGTGGCTCATGCCTGTAATCCCAGCATTTTGAGAGGTGAACGTGGGCTGATCACAAGGTCAGGAATTCGAGACCAGCCTGGCCAACATGGTGAAACCCCATCTCTACTAAAAATACAAAAATTAGCCAGGTGTGGTAGCAGGTGCCTGTAATCCCAGCTATCCAGGAGGCTCAGGCAGAAGAATCGCATGAACCTGGGAGGTGGAGGTTGCAGTGAGCCGAGAACGTGCCACTGCCCTCCAGCCTGGGCCACAGAGTGAGACTCTGTCTGAAAAATAAAATAAAATAAAATAAAAAATCCTACATGAATAGTCACTAATGGGTTCAGGCAGATTTCCTGATTTTTCTTCTTACCTCATAGATTTAAAATGTATGACTTTTTAGTTAAATGTGAGTAAAATACTATCAGCTTCCCTTTTGCCCATTTTTTAGGTTTCTGGTACATATTAATTATATGATTATAGTTTATGCTAACATCTTTTCATCAACTGTCAAAATTGGATGTGTTATGTGATGGAGAGTGAGTCATCATGTACATATCTAGCCAATAAATATTAAAGATAAGTGAACCCTTGAGCTAGGGAAATAGGCACAGGAAATGATGAAATCTAATATTGAAAAACAGAATGAAAGCTGTGAATAAAAGTTGAGATTCTTAGGCATTTATCTTGGCTCCAAAAGGACTGTGATGAGTAGCTTTAAGCCTCCAGTTGGGTTAGGTGTGGGATCAGTCAAAATCTCATACCTGAGAGTCAACACTCTCATATCTCTTTTTAACAGGAAAACTAGAAAAATACAATAGCCTTAGGCCATTAGTGTTTGGTGAAAGTGAATACAGGCCTGGAATCTGAGCAGATTCACATGAGACCTACTTTTTCAAAGGAGTATGTGTACTTTACAAATTGTACCAGTTTAGTCACTTAAAAAAAAATCCTGCTTTACTTAATTTATGTGGTTTGTCTTTTGTTACCCAGATATCATAAATGTATTACCTTCATATTCCTCTAATATATTTAAAGTTTTGTTTTTTAATATATTTAAATTTGCTTTTCTTTTCATTGAGATCCAATATCCCTCTGAATTTTTTGTTTGTTTGAGGAGGGGAAGCTATTTTACTTTTTCAAATATTGAAATTTGATTAATGCAACATCATTTATTTTCCTTTTTTCACTAATTCTTCATGTTTCCTCTATAATATTCCAAGTCCTTTTATGTACGAGTCAGTGTCTAGTCTCTTTATCATAATCCATCTAATTGGTCCCAGTACTGTGTGCTTTAAATACTGTAACTTAGTGTATAGTAGGTCTTAGCATTTAATGGGAAAATGTTTTCCTCCATTTCTTTCCCTTTTTATATGCATATTTTTAGGAGTGGTGAGAGTTGACCCTAATTTTAGAAAAGGACTTCTATTGCAGGAAGATAAAATGATTAAACCAGCCCACAGTTCTTATCTCTATGCAGTGAAAGGTGTTGTGGAAATAACATGAATTTCAAGTCAGATGTGGGGTCAAAATCTAGCTGCCAATTTAAAGCTACAAGATGAATAGAAATAGTTACTCCTGCTGAAACTCGTTTCCCTCACCTGAGAAATGGGAACAATATCCTAACTTTTGAGGATTGTCCCTGAGAATTAACCATGGTTAAGATCGAAGGCACCTAGCATAGTAGGCGTTTGTTCAATGGTAGCTACTATTATCATTGTCATCATCAAGATTATACAGTATGATTTAAAGAGCAATTTGAGTCTCCAATTCAAAATGCTTCTTATTATATGATTATTCCTGAAATAATCTCTAAGTCCTGAAAAAAATCTAGGAAGTCACTAATATCACAAAGGCATTTGGAAAATGAGAGGAAGATTGCTTTTTAGTGTCATCCAGGGAATTGTGAGTGACACTCAGGAGTTGTTGCTTTCATTCAGTGGACTCAGACAGGATCTGAAACGTGGGTGGAGTCTGCTCCAGGAAATAAGACTTAGGCAGGAGAGAGAGTGCCCATGGCTCATGGAGAGAGAATAAGAATGTGGGTTACCTGTAGGAAAGGGCACCAAGAGACAGAACTAAGGTACCAGAATGTGTAGTCTGAGGGTTCAGATGAGCAATATCCTTAGGAGACATGCAGCCTCCAGCTGTGCCTCATTGATATGATTTGTGTCCCACATGTATATTGATCACTAACTGGGATCTGAGTGCATATTGCCCAGTATTGGTCAAGCCATGGGCAACCACTATATTTTGGAATGTGTTATGATGGTTGAATGTATTTAGGTGGGAAGCTGGGAAAGGCAATTTAAAGACCTTTGTGAGAAAACATGAAGGATGTGGACATTTGTTGGGCAAACTTAACAACAAATAAATTCTAAAAGTAGCTGATCACAAGATTCCCAAACTGACCAATCTGGTTCTGTCCTCTGACTTTTCCCACAACCCGGCCAAGACTGACTGGCCTATCATGTCCTCCTCCTCTTAAGTTAAGCAGTGAAGGATCCAAAAATAAAGTTCCGGAGCAACATCAGGTAGAAGGGAATCACTGTGGTGGTGGTGGTGGTGGTGGTGGTGGTGGTGAGGGGGTGAGGGTCTCTTGACCACTAGAAAAAATACTGGTAGAGACAGGCTGACCTTGCTCCGTAATTTGATGTCTCCTGTCCTACAGCAATGAGGTGCAACATTACTGATGGCTGCCAGAACTTGTTCTAACTCATTCACTGTTCTTTATTCTTTATCAAGGGAGCACAGAAACCTGCAGAGCTTTATTTATGAGGCCAAGGGCACAGAGAGACGGAAACAGGATGTCACCATTGTACTTTCTATCTTGAGCACTCTGTCCCTAAAATTGGTGTTTGAGTGTCAAGCATGCTTAATTTAATAGACCCATGCTGCTTATCAAGGTGAGTGGGAGTGCAGCATTGTTTTCAGTTGTTTATTCTCTTTCAAGGAGATAGAGTTGAAGAAAGAGGAGAAAAAGGAGAAACACGTTTATTATATCCTCAAAATGAGGGAGGGAAGGGATAAATGAATACATGTAGTCATTTCATAGTTGAATGAAGCAAAACCAACTCCAGG
This sequence comes from Theropithecus gelada, assembly GCF_003255815.1. Taxonomy (NCBI): domain Eukaryota; kingdom Metazoa; phylum Chordata; class Mammalia; order Primates; family Cercopithecidae; genus Theropithecus; species Theropithecus gelada. The sequence continues at coordinate 172,296,653 of NC_037670.1, read as the reverse complement.
AGACCCTCTCAACAGCACCCTTTATCATTCTGTGAACTGTTTATTCTCTTTTACATTCATATTCCGGGTTGTTAGATACAAAAATACTCTCCTTTCTAATATATTTCCTCTTTTATAACCAATTTTTCTCTGTCTTCAGATTAAGTCATACTGAAGTGACTACTTCTAGCAATATATCCACTCACTCTTGGTAATAGATCAAGATCCATTGGACCAAAATAAGTGAGTGCAAAAAAAAAAAAAAAAAAAAAAAAAAAAAAAAAACAAATGCTGTGTACAGTATACACAACCCTGGAAAAGAGATTAGATCTGTGTACTCAGATCAGTGATCTAAAATCCTGTCTCTTTGAATTTTATTTTGCTTTCCCAAAAAAGTCTTGGTTTTTAACGTGAGGTGCTAATATAGAGGTTCTCACGTTTAGTTTAGTGTAATTATTTTGAAAAACCAATATATATATTTCAAAGAGTACTAGAAAGGTGTAGTTATTTTATTTGTTTGCATTTTCTTTCTTACCATTCAAACAGGCACACTTTTAGTTGAGCTTTTACATGAAAGCATGTTCAAGTTAAAAAGGAGAGTTTTATGAAATGAGGACTGAAAATAAGAGTATATAGCTAGCATTATGTTGCATCTCTTAAAATAGCTTGACATTCTGCATGCTACACTACATACATTATTTCCAGATAAACATATTTGCACTGAGGAAGAAAATAATGAAGTGGAGAGAGTAAATATATAGGTTTTTTTAAGCACTTTTGAACAAAGGCAGTATAGTTAATTTTTTTTGCTATCATATAAATGAAAGATAATATTGTTCTAAAATAAAGCTCACCTTTCAATCCTAAATTACATGACCAGAATTAAAGGGCCAGAGCATTTAAAAATTCACTAGATATTTGTAATGGTTCAAAAAGTGGCTAAAATATGTAAGAACATAATTTAATCTGTAATCTTGAATCATACTTTATCTTCTCTCAGCCCTACTTTAACATCATCTTGTAAACAATTTCAGTTACAAAATTTCAATTCACAACTGACCAAAAGGTGGCATAAAGTTCAATTTTGAGTTGGTGCAAATAAATACAGTATATTAAATTCAGCTTCAGTAATTTTCAAAGAAAGATTTACTTGGCTGGGTGCAGTGGCTCATGCCTGTAATCCCAGCACTTTGGGAGGCCAAGGCAGGCAGATCATGAGGTCAAGAGATTGAGACCATCCTGGCCAACATGGTGAAACCCTGTCTCTACTAAAAACGCAAAAATTAGCCAGGCGTGGTGACGTGTGCCTGTAATCCCAGCTACTCTGGAAGCTGAGGCAGGAGAATCGCTTGAGCCCGGGAGACAGAGGTTGCAGTGAGCTGAGATTGCACCACTCCACTGCAGCCTGGCGACAAACCTTTTAAATTAAAAACAAAAAACAAACAAACAAAAAAAAAACTTTGCCTTAGATTAATTTTCAATGTAACTTCTAAACTGTATGGCCAAAGGATGTATCTAAAACTCTACAAAAGTTAACTCTAATTAAATTAGTTATTCAAAAAGTCTCTGTACTCATCTTGCAAATTTATATGTAGCACAAGAGGGAAATAAGATTTGGCAAATAAACTGTAATAGACTGGATGAGTAAAAAATCTATATGTATTTTTATCAGTCAAGTATTTGGGAAAAGGGTACTACACATATTGTGAATAGGATGTAAAACTAGCTTTTCCTTTTTGGATCTTTATAATGAGTTATCTACAAGAACCTGTTATATTCATTTAAAGACTCTGAGACTTATATCCCCGTCATTTGTGGTTATGTAGGGTTACTTTGAGCCAAGTTCAAGATTCCAGAGCTGGTGATCATGTCTGTAATTTCCTCAGATCTCTTAGGTAAAACACCTTGAAGTACAGGCTTTCAGATCCTTTCTAGTTTTTTGTTTGTTTATTTTGATTTCTGTTTCTAGTTGATCTGGTTTGGCTGCGTCCCCACCCACATCACATCTTGAATTCCCATGTGTTGTGGGAGGGACCTGGGGGACAGTAATTGAATCATGGGGGCAGGTCTTTCCTGTGCTGTTCTCATGATAGTGAATAAGTCTCATGAGATATGATGGTTTTAAAAGGAGGAGTTCCCCTGCACAAGTTCTCTCTCTTTGCCTGCTGCCATCCATGTAAGACTTGACTTGCTCCTCCTTGCCTTCTGCCATGATTGTGAGGCTTCCCAAGCCATGTGGAACTGTAAGTCCGATTAAACCTCTTTCTTTTGTAAATTGTCCAGTCTTGGGTATGTCTTTATCAGCAGTGTTAAAACGACCCAATACTCTAACTGTAGTATGAACAAGTAACATGAGATCTATTCTCTCAAATTTTTAAGTGTACAGTGTTGTTAACCATAAGCACAATGTTGTATATCCCTCTTGCATGACTAAAACTTTATATCCATTGAATAGCAAGTCCCTGTATTCCCCTCTTGCCAGCCCCTGGCAACCAGCATTCTACTGTTTGCTTCTACGAATTTGAGTTTGATTATTGTCGATAACTTACATAAATAGAATCATGCAGTATTTGCCTTTGACTTATTTCACTTAGCATAATGTTCTCAAGATTCATTCATATTGTCACTTATGGCAGAACTCCTTTTTCTTTTTTATTTTTATTTTATTATTATTATTTTTTGAGACGGAGTCTCACTCTGTTGCCCAGGCTGGAGTGCAATGGTGTGATCTTGGCTCACTGCAACCTCCGTGTCCTAGGTTCAATCAATTCTCCCACCTCAGCCTCTCCAGTAGCTGGGATTACAGGCACCCATCACCTTGGCTGACTAATTTTGTATTTAAGTAGAGATGGGGTTTTACCATGCTGGTCCGGCTAGTCCCGAACACCTGACCTCAAGTGATCTGCCTGCCTTGGCCTCCCAAAGTGCTGGGATTATAGGTGTGAGCCACCACACCCAGACAGGACTTCCTTTTTCTTGAGGCTAAATAATATTCTGAGATATCTATATCTATAGCTATATCTAGCTATAGATATACCTCATATATATCACATTTTCTGTATCCATTCATATATATATATATATACACACACACCATATTTTCTGTATCCATTCATCTTTTGATAGAAATTTAGGTTATTTCCACATCTTGGCTATTGTTAATATTGCTGCAGTGAACATGGGGGTCCATATAGCTCTTTAAGATTCTAATTTTAATTTGGGGGGATAAATGGCCAGAAGTGGACTTAATAAATCATATGGCAATTCTATTTTTATTTTTTTTGAGAAAATTCTATAGTTTTCCAGATATATTTACAGCTGCACCATTTTTTATTTTCACCAACAGTGTATGAGTGTTCCTATTTCTTCATAGCCTTAATAACACCCAATAACTGTTTTTGTTTTTGTTTTTGTTTTAAACAATAGCCATCCAGCCTGGGGGACAGAGCAAGACTCTGTCTCAAAAAAAAAAAAAAAAAAAAAAAAAAAAAAAAAAAAAAGAAAAGCAAAACCAAAAACCAAAACAAAAAATAGCCACCCTGAGAGGTGTGAGATATCTCATTATGGTTTTGATTCTCATTTCCCTATGATTAGTGATGCTGAGCAATCTTTTTATGTATCTATTGCCCAGTTGTATATCTTCTTTGGAGACATGTCCATTCACATTTTTTACCCATTTAAAAATTAGTTTATTTGCTTTTTTACTGTTAAGTTAGAGGAGTTCCTTATATATTTTGGAAATTAATGCCTTATCAGACATGTGGTTTGCAAATATTTTGTCTCATTCTACAAGTTGCCTTTTCACTTTGTTGATTGTTCCTTTGCTGTGCAGAAATTTTTTGGTTTGTCATAGTATACCTCTTGCTCTATTTTTGCTTTTGTTGTTTGTGCTTTTGGTGTCATATCCAAGAAATCATTGCAAAGACCAATGTCATGAAGATTTTCCCCTACGTTTTCTTCTAAGGATTTACAGTTTCAGGTCTTATGTTTAAGTCTTTAATTTTGAGTTGATTTTTGTGTATGGTGTACAGTAAGTGTTTAATTTTGTTCTTTTTGTATGTGGATATACAGTCCCACAACACTATTCATTGAAGAAATTATCCTTTACCCATTGTCTGTTCTTGGCATCTCTATTGAAGATCAGTTGGTCATATACACATAGGTTTATTCCTGGGCTCTCTTTCCACTGGTCTGTAAAGCTGTCTTATGACAGTACTTTAGTGTTTTAATTACTGAAGCTTCAGAATATATTTTGAAATCAAGAAGTGTGATGCCTCCAGCTTTGTTCTTTTTCTCAAGACTGTTTTAGCTATTTGGGATCCTTTGTGGTTCCATAAGAGTTTTGGAATTGTTTTTTCTATTTCTGTAAAAAATGCTGGGGTGGGCACAGTGGCTCATGCCTATAAGTTTGGCAGTTTGGAAGGCCAGGGTGGGTGGATCACTTGAGCCAGGAGTTCAAGATCAGCCTGGGCAATATAATGAGACCTCATCTCTACAAACAATAAAAAAATTAGCTGGGTCTGGTAGCATGCACCTGTAGTTCCAATTACTTGTGAGGCTGAGGCAGGAGGGTCACCTGAGCACGGGAGGCAGAGGTTGCAGGGAGCTGAGATCACACCACTGCACTCCAGCCTGGGTGATAGAATGAGACCCTGTCTCACAAAAAAAAAAAAAAAAAAAAAAAAAGAAATGTTATTGGAATTTTGATAGGGATTGCATTGAAACTCTAAATTCCTTTGGGTAGTATGAACATTTTAGTGACATTAAGTTTTCCTGTTGTAAACATGGGATGTCTTCCCACTTATTTTCATCTTTAATTTTTTTCATCAATGTTTCTTAGTTTTCAACACATAAGTCTTTCACCTTCTTAAGTTTATTCCTAGGCATTCTGGCAATGTAGTGCAGCACATTAATTGATTTATTTATGTTGAAATATCCTTCTCCTAAGGATAAATTCCACCTGGTCGTGGCGTGTGATCCTTTTGATATGCTGTTGAATTTGGTTTGCTAGTATTTTGTTAAGGAATTTTGCATCTATGTTCAGCAGGGATATTGGCCTGCAGTATTCTTTTCTTGTAATATCCTTGTCTTTGGTATCAGGGTAATGCTGGCCTCATAAAATGAGTCTGAAAGTATCCCCTCTTCTTTAATTTTTTGGAAGAGTTTCAGAAGGATTAGCATAAGTTCTTTAAATTTTTGGTGGAATTCAGCATTAAAGTCATCAGATTGTAATGTCTCCTCTTCCATTTTTTATTTTACTTATTTGAGGTTTTTTGTCTTTTTTTTAGTCAAGGTAAATGTTTGTCAATTTTGTTTATCTTTTTAGAAAATATTTCCTCAAGTTTTTCTATTGACTTTTACTCTCTATTTTGTTTATTTCTGCTCTAATCTACATTATTTCTTCCTTCTGCTAACTTTGGGTTAAGTTTGTTTTTCTTTATCTAGTTTCTTGAGGTATAATGTTAGGTTGTTGATTTGCATTCTTTTCTTATGCAGCTGTTTATTACTATACATTTCTCTTTCAAAATTGCTTTTGCTGGAACACATTCGTTTTGGTATGTTGTGTTTTCATTTTCATTTGTCGTGAGATATTTTCTAATTTCCCTTTTGATTTATTTATTTGACCTATTCATTGTTTAAGCGTATTTCATTTAATTTTCATACATTTGTAAATGTTTCAGTTTTCTTTCTGTTATTTATTTTTGATTTCATTCCATTGTGATCAGAAAAGATACCTGGTATGATTTTAATCTTAGGTTTATTGAAACTTGTTTTGTGATATAACATGAGATCCATCCTGGAGAATGTTCTGTGTGTGTTTGAGAAGGATGTGGATTCTGTCACTGTTGGGTGGGATGTTCTGTGTACATCTGTGAGGTCTACTTGGTCTATAGTTTCTGATTGATTTGTCTGTCTGGATGTCTATCTGCTATTTAGTGGGATATGCAAGTCTTCTAATATTGTATTTCTTTCTTCGGTTCCATCAGTGTTTGCTTCAGATATTTAGATGTACTGATGCTGGGTGCATATATAATTGTTACATCTTGGTGAATTAGCCTTCCTTCTGCTGATATTATTATTATATAATGCCCTTTTTTGTCTCTTATGACAGTTTTTGACTTAAAATCTATTCTAAGTATAGCCACTCCTGCTCTCTTTGGGTTGCCATTTGCATAATTATTTTTTTCATCCCGTCACATTCAGCTTATGTGTGTCTTTAAACTTAAAGTGAGTCTCCTGTAGACATTATTTAATTGGATCTTTTGTTGTTGTTTTTCAATCCAATCAGTCACTCTGTCTTTTGATTGTACAGTCTAGTCTATTTTCATTTAAGTTAATTATTGACTTACTATTGCCATTTTGTTAACCTCTTTTTTTTTTTTTTTTGGTCTTGTATTTATTTTGTCCCAGTTTTCCTTTCCTGGTTTTCTTTTTTTTCTTTTTCTGTTTTTCTTTTGTGTGTGCTCTATACAGGGGTTCCCAACCCCCAGGCTATGGACCGGTACCAGTCTGTGGCCTATTAGGAACCAGGCCATGCAGCAGGAGGTGAGGGGGGCAAGTAAGCATTCCTGCCTGAGCTCAGCCTCCTGTCAGATCAGCAGCAGCATTAGATTCTCATAGGAGCATGAGCCCCATTGCGAACTGTGTGTGCAAGGGATCTAGGTTGTGTGCTCCTTATGATAATCTAACTAATGCCTGATGATCTGAGGTGGAACAGTTTTGTCCTCAAACGATCTCCCACCAACCCTGGTCCATAGAAAAATTGTCTTCCATAAAACTGGTCCCTGGTGCTAAAAAGGCTGAGGAACACTGCTGTGTACGTATTTTCTTTGTGGTTATAATGGGCTTACCTAAAAATGGGTACTGAGATTTAAAAATTTGAAATAGGGTGGCTTCACTTCTTGGCAAAATAACAGGCATTTTGGATATTTATAAAATTTAATACTTATAGGATGAATTCTAATATACTATTTGCAAAAACCAGAAGTTAGTAGATAATGGATTAGTCTATCTCTAAATGGCTGGACCTGTATAACACTTTGTATTTTGAAACTGTACCTTTCATATCTTTAAATCTTCTTTAAATCACATTATTTCATAATAACGGTATTATTTTGTGATACTGGCTGATAGTAAAACCTGAGTTTGTAGGATATTCTTTTCTGAAAGAAGAGGCAGCATTAGATGGTATCTAGACAGCTGCGCTCTTGTTGAAGCATTGGGAGGAGCCCTTCTCCCCACCTCCATGTTACATGCTATCCCTATAGTGTCTAATTAGTCTTTAAATATTTATGTGAATAATATCTCTTTTATCCCTTACTAAAATTCCGTGTAGCTGAACTTCACATGCAGCTCATACTGGTCATCACAATTTGACTGCTCTACCTTGCCTCTATGGACTCACATGACCAATAAGAGCAGAACTCAGTACATCAACAGATCACACATAAAGATTTAAAGGTTTTTAAAAAACTCTGTGGAACATTTTATAGAAGACACATTATAAGATGTGGTTTGTAGGACTCTCCCCAAACCCATTACATAGCCAGGTAGAGCAGTTGCAAGTGTGAGAGTCACTGACCACCTCTTAGAATGCTGCTGACATCAGGAAACACGACTTACATTTAGATCAGGCCACCAGAAACATAACTTCCTTTGCACAGGCTTTAGCCTATAGATTTTTTTTCTGACATTTTTACCCATAGGCAAGAGTATCCTAATACTTTTCACCAAGACAATTCATTGCTTCAAAGTTTTCTTCTAATGAGAAAAAATAAATAAATAAGCCACCCATGAGTAGTAGTAAAAGCTAACACTTCTGATTATGTTATATGCATTTTACACATAATTTCATATAATCCATGGTATAGCTTAGTGAAGGAGGTACTATTACTTACACTAGCATCTTCTGTCTCATCCTCGCCCTGCTGTTCACCATCCCTCACTTTGAGGAACAGAGGCTTAAAGAGGCTATATAATCCAAGTGTATTAGGAGTGTCTGTTCTCATGCTGCTGTTGAAGACATACCCGAGACTGGGTAATTTATAAAGAAAAAGAGGTTTAATGGGTTCACAGTTCCACATGGCTAGGGATGCCTCGCAATCATGGTGGAAGGTGAAAGGCACATCTTACATGGTGGCAGGCCAAGAGAGTATGAGAGCCAAGCAAAAGGGGAAACCTCTTATAAAACCATCAGATCTTGGGAAACTTATTCACTGCCATGAAGACAGTATGGGAAAAACTGCCCCATAATTCAATTATCTCCCACCGGCTCCCTCCCACAACCTGTGGGGATTATGGAAGCTGTAATTCAAGATGAGATTTGGGTGGGGACACAGCCAAGCCACATCACCAAGACTGCATATTTAATTGATAATTGGTAGGTAGTCCTGAGACTCTTACCTAGGAGATCCCAGAGTCAAGGTCTCGGCCATTGCATAATTTCCTCTTAAGGAATTTCCCAAAGCAGTCAAATTGGTGGTGTTCTAGCTTACATGAGAAAAAAGTCACCCAGGGAATATCAGTACTTATTTCTGAATTGAGAAAGAGCTTTTCTGTATTTATTTCAAAATTTCAAAGTTTATTGATCAAGTATAGTTTATCTCACGGCATGAAATTCTGAAGACATTGCATATGTGTCAAGGAACAACTTGGTTGTAGAAATTTATTTTAAGAAAATGAAGATATTGGTCAATTTACTAGCCTATGCATACCAATTCTTTTTTAAAAAATTTTTGTGAATGCATAGTAGGTGTATATATTTATGGAGCACATGAGATATCTTGCCAATCCATGTGAAACTAAAAGTGTTTGACTTATTCTACAATATTTAAAATAATCCTTATTTCATTTTTACAAGTCTTAGGTTAAATTAAAATTTAAAAGGAACCCTATTTTAGCTACCAATACTGAAAGTATTTCAGTGAATCTAACCAGACCGTCAGAGTTTTTCTCAACATGGCATAGGTGGCAACTGTCCTCTAGTCAGGTTGAATATGACAAGGAAGAGGTGTGGCTTTCAGGCTTATGATAGTTTGGGGGAACAGAACATTTTTCGTCTTTTTTTCTTAAAAAAGTTATCCTCAGGAAGTGGACATTTAAAAAAAATTATCTTTGTCGTTCTACAACTAAATATAATAAATGCATATTTATCTTTGAAGGAGTTTCTTCTACTCTTTGTAATATACACAATTGTTTTATTGTCATATTATAGTAAATATTTAAAAATTTGTGGTGATTATGCGGGGGCTGACTTTGGAAGTGAATGTCAATTTAAATATGTTTCTCTGGCATTTATTAGTAATTAATTCGATTTTATTCTTTGCAACTAATTATGCGATTATAAATAATTTAAATTAGAGGGGAAATACAGTCTGTAGACATCTCCATATCATCAAAACTATGTTTAAATATGTCAATCTGTCTTAAGAGTAAAATAACTCCATTGTATTATCACATGAATTCAAATGAAGGAGTGTTTACAAAACACTCTTTGCTTTTTTCATGTAGGTTTCTCCTGTGCCTTCAGTTCTTCTATTTTCCTTCATAAAATCTTTTTTTCTTTCTCGTTTGACGTTTATCTTAAGTGTTTATAAGATAAACTTTGGTTCAAAAGTTATAGAGACTTCATGAACTATAATCTATATACCAGTCAATCCAACTTTAATTTGAATTTGAATTTGGAGAGGATGGAATTACATGTAGATCACAGTGATTTAATGTGTTCAACAAATAAAAAGATGTTGACTTTAATTTTCTTTGAATTTTGACTATTAGTAATATCTTTGGTCTACAGATAATATCAGCTCTTGAACAAACTCGAGAAAGTATATGTGAAGTTATTAAAAGTATAAATCAAACATCGGGTAAACTTTGACAGTTTTATAGACTGTACCTTCCCATTTTGTTATGGAAGAAAAGGACATTTTCATCATACTTCCATTATAAATTCACTAAATTTTTGAAGTCCTAATCTCTGAAATCTGGTTTCAATGCTGTGTTTCGTGAAGCACTGGAGGTTTCATTAAGTCTCCACGGTCCATCGTGGAGGATGAGGCATGGGGAGAGGCATGGAGTTGGTGGAACTCCTAATCTCTATTTCCCTTTGCCCAGACAGGCTCCATTTTAATATCTCTTCATATTGAACTTTCAAATAAGACTCCATTTGAAGAAGGTATAATCAGCTCAAATATCATTTGCATCTGATTTAAACAAACTCCAAGTAGAGCATAATTAAATATATTTGTTTTCACAATGTCAGCATCCCTAAATTCTTCTACATACTATTTAACATTTTTTATCACTAAAATAAAATTAGCTCAATCTGAAAAGGCTACATACTTTATGATTTCAACTATAGGACATTGCGGAAAAAGTAAAACTATGGAAACAGTGTGAAGATCAGTTGTTGCCAGGAGTTCAGGGGAGGGGAGGATTGAACGGAGGGAATACAGAGAATTGTTTGCAGCAGTGAAACTATTTTGTATGATGCTCTAATGATAGATGCATGTCATTATACATTGTTAAAATCCATAGAATGTACAACAACAAGAGTAAACCCAATGTAAACGATGGACTTTGGATGATAATGTGTCAAGGTAGGTTCATGAGTATAACCAATATACTACCCTGTGTTGGATGATGATCATGGGGGAGGCTGTGTGTGTGTGTATGTGTGTGTGTGTGTGTGTGTGTGCGCGTTATATGTGTAGGGGGTAGGGGTACTTCGTTGTGAACCTTAAACTGCTCTTTGTTTCTCTCTCTCTCTCTCTTTCTCTCTTCCTTTCTTTCTGATGGAGTCTTGCTCTGTCGCCCAGGCTGGAGTGCAATGGCGTGATCTTGGCTCACTGCAGCCTCCACGTCTCAGATTCAAACAATTATCCTGCCTCAGCCTCATGAGTAGCTGGGACTACAGGTGCGTGCCTCTATGCCCGGCTAATTTTTGTGTGTGTGTTTTTTGTAGAGACAGGGTTTCACCATGTTAGTCAGGATGTTCTCGATCTCCTGACCTCGTGATCCGCCCGCCTAGGCCTCCCAAAGTGCTGGGATTACAGGCGTGCGCCACCATGCCTGGCCACATTCTCTTTCTTTCTGACTTGAGAGGCTTGAGAGGTGTGGATGACTCTCCCTCTGTCTACTCTATGTACAGCTCGGCTCTCATACTCTGCACAATTACAGTCTAGGGTAGTGCTTACCTCTTTTACCTTTCTCCAGGCCTCCTTCTCTGTTACATCTTCCTGGCTTACTTTCAATTCTCTTAACCATCACACTCATTTCCCCTTTTCTCTACAGGAGGTGGAGTATCATGACTGTAGCATCAGATTGCCTCCCGTTCACTCCTTATGAATGGTGTGGTCTTGTGCAAGTTAATTAACCTCTCTAAGCCTTTTTTTTTTTTTTTTATTTACAGAGTTGGAGTAGTAATTGTACCTATTTTATAGGTTTTTGTAAAGATTACATAAGGAAATGCAGATAAAGTGCTTAGAGTGGGCCAGTGTGGTGGCTCACGCCTGTAATCTCAGCACTTTGGGAAGTCAAGGCAGGCAGATCACCTAAGGTCAGGCTGGTCTCGAACTCCTGACCTGAGGTCAGCCAACCTTAGCCTGACCAACATGGAGAAACCTGACCTTAGCCTGACCAACATGGAGAAACCCTGTCTCCACTAAAAATACAAAAATTAGCCGGGCGTTGTGGTGCATGCCTGTAATCCCAGCTACTTGGCAGGCTGAGGGAGGAGAATCATTTGAATCCAGGAGGCAGAGGTTGCAGTGAGCTGAGATCGTGCCTATTGCACTCCAACCAGGGCAACAAGAGTGAAACTCCGTCTAAAAAAAAAAAAAAAAAGTGCTTAGAGTGGTGCCCAGCATTTAGGAAGCCCTCAACAAATGCCTGGAGGTGTCCAACGTGAAAACAGACTGGCTTGGGAGACTGGAACCGCATTAGGAATGTGCAGGCAGAAGGGGAATGGCCATCTCTGGCAGCACTGCTGAATGCATTCATTTCCTATGACTGCCATGACAAAGTGCCACAAACTGGGTGGCTTCCAACAACAGAAATTTATTTTCTCACAGTTCTGGAGGCTAGAAGTCTGAAATCAAGGTGTTTGCAACTACATTTTTTTTCTGAAGGCTCTAGGAGGCTATGCATGGTGGCTCATTCCTGTAATCCCACTATTTTGGGAGACCAAGGTAGAAGAATCACTTGAGCCCAGGACTTTGAGACCAGCCTTGGCAACATAGAAAATTCCTACAAAGGAAAATCTAGAAAAAAATTTTTTTTAAAAAATTAGCTGGGCATGGTGGTGCATGCCTGTAATCCTAGCTACTTGAGAGACTGAGGCGGGAAGATTGCTTGAGCCCTGGCAGTTGAGGCTGCAGTGAGCTGTGATTATACCACTGCACTCCAGCCTGGGTGACAGATCAAGATGCCATCTCTAAAAAATTTTTTAAAATAAATTTAAAAAGAGAGAAGGGTCTAGGGGAAAATCTGCTCCAGGCCTTTCTCTTAGCTTCTGGTGTTGCAGGCAACCCTGGACATGCTTTGGAAGGTAGACACATCACTTAAATCTCTGCCTCCCTCCCCAATTGGTGTTCTTCTTGAGTCTGGGTCTTCGCATGGCATTCTCCTCTCCATGTGTGTCTGTCCCTGTGTCTTTCCTCTTCTCATGAGCATAACAGTAATAATGAATTAGGGCCCACCTAATGACTTCATCTTAACTTGAGTACATCTGTAAAGACTCTGTGTCAAAAACAGGTCACATTCATAATGTATCTTTTGTAGGGACACAATTCAACTGTTAACACTGGGGAAGGGATTCTTGCATTGGACAGTGGCCCCCTCCCTTTCCTTTCCCTTCCCCTTCCCCTTCCCTTCTTTGCTCATTATCATTATATAGGACACTTATCAAATTCCTGACCTCATTTTCCATGTTTTAGTATTTTAGTACTATTTATAATTCTTCAGATGTGGTCTAGCTGATGCTTGCTGGAGACTCCTATGATCTGGACACTTGACTAAGGTGACATTAAGAGTGTTTTAAAAAAATGTTGCTTCCATGTTGATAGTCACTAACACTGACACCTAATATTGAGCTTGGAATAAATGACAACAAACAAACTGATTTTTGCATCCTTTCTTTACTAACAACTCATAACCACCTCTCATACCTCTATGGGCTATTTTTGTTGCTGTTTCTGCATAAAGACTTGAGAGAGTTAATAGAGATGTTAATAGAGAGTCTAAACTACTCCTAGAATTGGAATGGATGGGCAGCCACAAGTAATGTTATGAGTAGTTTGAGTGGTCTTTAGCCTCTGTAGACGGCATCAGTTGGCCTAGACAAAGCACTTCAGGGCACCAATGGCAAGATGGACCTAGAGTAGAATGTGACCCACCACTAGAAAAAAATCTAAGCTTTTATTTACATGTTACCACATGCCCGATAGACGTAAGTTCCTATTGCACAGTGAGCAGTCCTGGAAAAGCCTTCAGTATTTTTATGGAAGACTATAAGGCAGCCTGAGCCTTTCAAAAGGAGGGGGAGTGAAGCCAAGGCATTGCCCCTCTAGATGCCCCTGGCTTGACTCCTCAGAGGGCTGCCATGTTAGTGTCAGTGATGGATTTCTCCCGATATTGACGTATTATAAGCAGGGTTAGGGCACAGTCAACACAAAACCAATTCATACATTTAGAAATGTGAGAGCTGCTCTTAACAAGAAAGATTGACTGTTTTATATTGTGATTTTTTTCTTTCTCTTAACGAATTTCTTGATTTATTTCCCTTCTGTCTTCATTTTCCTTTTGATATTTGTAATTTGCATCGACATGCATATTTAAAATGTAACAAGGATTAAATGTGATTATTGTAATGCTTTTTATACTAGAAATATGCACTATGGGAAGTCTATAATGGGGATAATTTGTATATGGCTAATATGGGACTTGCCAGAATCATTCTTAACAATTTTCACTAGGGTTCTTAGAGGGATTCACAAGTTCTCTTTGATTTGCATAATGTGTGCTCTAAAATCCCACCACATGTCTTAGCATTACTCACCATTGAATTCCCCCCCATATTGATATTCTACCTTTGTGCGTAGTAAGCACTCAATACATGTTTGTTAAATAGATTTGCCTCTTTCCTTGTCTATTTGATCCCCTGCTCCTGTTTATGAGGCTTATAAACTTCTGAAATACAAAGGCCTGAGAAAATAATACCCATATTGCATAAACACAGGAATCTTCACAAGGTCAGTAATATTACTATTCTCATTTTAAAGATGAAGAAACTGAAGTGAGAAAAGTTAAGTAACTTCTCAAAGCCCTAAAGCTTATAACAGCAGAGGTAGCCTTCATCTATTATTGTCATTAGTCCTAGCAGACTACCTTGTGCAGAACAGGAACTAAAAAATTAGGTGTTTAAATGAATGGATGAAATGAGTGTCGTTAGAAAAGTCTATTTTACAATTGACTATTGCATCAAAGTCCCTAGGAAATGAGACAGCTTCTATGCAATGCAGTAAGCTGCCCAAAACATCTCCTAAATAATAATAGAAAATAATAATGCTTACAATTTTTCAGGCACTGTCCTAGCTATGAAACCCCACTGTTAATGGAGAAGAGGTTATCTGGATCATGAGGAGATTAACACACCACAGATGCAGACTGAGGCCAGATTAAGTATGGTGTGGAAGGCAGGCAAATGGCATCTGCCATAAATGAGGTTGTTATAATGGGAAAGGTCAGAATGTTCCTAAGATCCTCTTTAATTCATTATTATGAAAATAGCAAATAAATAAAGTCTTCATTACCTAATCATTTCTCTGCCTGTCTGTTAAAAAAAAAAAAAAAAAAAAAGACAGGAGGCAGGGCGCGGTGGCTCACGCCTGTAATCTCAGCACTTTGGTACGCCGAGGCAGGCAGATCACAAGGTCAGCAGATCAAGACCATCTTGGCTAACACGGTGAAACCCCATCTCTACTAAAAATACAAAAAATTAGCCAGGCGTGGGGCACGCGCCTGTAGTCCCAGCTACTTGGGAGGCTGAGGCAAGAGAATCACTTGAACCTGGGAGGCGGAGGTTGCAGTGAGCTGAGATCACACCACTGCATTCCAGCCTGGGAGACAGAGTGAGACTGTATTTAAAAAAAAAAAAAAAAAAGACAGGAGCAGGACCATATATGTGAAATTGTCATGTTGTACGGACCATGAAGACATGTTCTTAAATCTGTCTTTCAGTAGGAGGCATATGACTTAAAACTACCGACCCACTCTGTGTTTCCAAGGACCACCAGATAGTCTGACTGTGCCTGATATATAGCAGGGACTCAGACAAGAGCTGAATGATTGGATGTATAAATGAATGCTCCTGAGTTTTAAAAAATTCCTGCCAGCTACTATATAATCATCTACTTGAAGGAGACCTGATCACAGGAAGGCACAGACAACCAGTCCTCACTGGCAGAGCTGGTTATCGATGAAGGAAGGCCCTGCACATCCTCCTGACAGGCTGGAAGCTCTTAGCATCAGCAAGTGACGGACAGACAGGGAAACAGGGTGTTGGCCACAAAATCGCTTTCAGAGATATACTTTTATTTATTTTTTTGAGACGGAGTCTCCCTCTGTCACCCAGGCTGGAGTGCAGTGGCACCATCTCGGCTCATTGCAACCTCCACCTCCCAGGTTCAAGTGATTCTCCTGCCTCAGTCTCCTGAGTGGCTGGGATTACAGGCATGTGCCACCATTCCCAGCTAATTTTTGTATTTTTACTACAGACGGGTTTTACCATGTTGTTCGGGCTGGTCTCGAACCCCTGACCTCGTGATCTGCCCACCTCGGCCTCCCAAAGTGCTGGGATTACAGGCATGAGCCACTGCGCCCGGCCAAGACACACTTTTTAAGGTCTCTGCAAAGCTATTCTACTAGTGAACTTTCACTCTATACCAATGTGAGAGGAAAAAATAAAACTTTACAGGGTCTTTTTGATGATATCACCACAGTAGGAAGGACACTTTATTTTTTATTGCTGCCTAGCAAATTACCACCAATGAAGTAGCTTAAAACAACACATATATGGCCGGGCATGGTGGCTCATGCCTATAATCCCAGCACTTTAGGAGGCTGAGGTGGGTGAATCACTTGAGGCCAGGAGTTCCAGACTGGCCTGTGTTCCTTTCTGGATCCTCTCTGAGAGTCAATTTCCTTGTCTCTTTCAGCCTCTATAGGATACCTTTCTGTCTTAGTTCATGGATTTCTTCCTCCACCTTCAAAGCTAGCAATACAGCATCTCTCTGAGCCTTCTTCTGTCATCACATTTCTTTCTGATCACAGCCGGGAAAGGGTCTTTTCCCACTTTTAAGAAGTCATGTGCTTAGATTGGGCACCCACTGATAGTCCAGGATGATCTGCCCATCTCAAAGTCTGTACCCTGAACTACATCTGCAAAGTCCCTTCTGCCATGTGAAGTAGGACATTCACAGGTTCTGGGAATGAGAATGTTAACATCTTAGGGGCCATTGTTCCGCTGAATACAGTAACCTAAGGTAAAGACACACGCTTCCCAGGGCTGACAGGGACAAGTGGGCAAATATCCTCACAGACGGTCATTTCCAAACACCCTGTATTTCTGTCTTTAGAAGTTTTCCTCCTGCATAAGGATAGTTTTTCTGTTTATTTTTTCTCTCCTCTAGTCCTGATGAAAAAAGATAGTAATTTATTTCACCTTAATACTGGGCATTAAAATAGCCTAAGACAGCTAGCATGCTTCCAAAAAAATTAATAAAGTCATTATATATCACATTTAGTAAGGTAGGAGGTACATGTAATATACATGTATACATGTGTCAATGTCTATGTGAGTACGGACATACATATTAGTACACACCTATTGTCTTTTTAAAAACTGACTTGGATGATTTACCTCACTATTGAGTATAAAGTAACTTTCCAATTTGTGCTGTGTGAACTCAAACCATCTACAAAGGCTAAAGCAGAGATGAGTGTATATCTATGTGGGTTTATGACTCAACGTGAAAAGAAAGTTTATAAATACATACAAAAAAACCCAGATTCTCTAAAGTGCTACAAATTTGGCTTACATTGCACACAGATGTTGAGTAGCTGCTAAGTGACAGGCATGAATGACTTATAATACACATGAGGTATGGTGCTTGACCTCCTGAAGCTTGTAATTTGAGAGAGAACTCAGATACTCAGGCATCTAATTGCAGATAAGACAGAAAATAACTTTAAAATAAATGTAATTTGCGTTGAGACCCTCAGGAAACAAGACTTGAAGGCATGGACTTTTGCTAGACATTAGCGGTGTGGGCGAAGGCAGGGGGTCTCCTCGGGAAGCAGCATTGGCGCTGGTTCTGCAGATGCAGATGATGTTGAAAACGCAGATATGTGAAGAGTTATTTTAGGCGTAGGTAAAGGACCAGCAATGAGAAAATACAAATATCCTTACAACGGCCCCAGTGTGAGTGAGGTAAAGTAGAGAATGCAAGGTGAGGAGGGACTCTGGAACTGCCTAGTCACTACAGGAGTCTGGACTTTATTCTGGAGATCACAGGGACCTACTGTAGGTGTGAACAGGATACTAGCAGGGTCCCTTGGAAGAATGGACACTTCCGACAGAGGCTCTTCGTTGCCCCTTAATGCTCATTTTCCTCTTCTTCCTTGGTCACAGAATGCTCATTTGTAGGAAGGCATATTCTTAAAGGCTACAGAACCCAGCCATCATTGCTGCTAGTTGTGGTTGTTTAACGAAGGTTCCAGCCAATGATATGTACATGGAAGTGGTATGTAAAGTCATTCTTGGAAGGAAAATACATGCTCTCTTTCCTCCCTTTTCTACCTTCTGCCTGGAATGGAAACATAATGGCTGGAGCTCTAGAACCTGTGTTGGATCCTGAGGAGGATGTCAAATCTGAGTAACACCAGAACAGAGAGCTGGAAGGATCCTTGGCTACCTTTACATACATGGGAACTAACTTTCATCTTGTTTAAGCACTCTTGTTTATTTATTTTTCTGCTACGTGCAGCTTAACCTAGCCCTATATCAATGGTTTTGAACCTTGGCTACACGTTAGAAACCTCAGGAAATTGCAAAATCAAAGATGGCCAACAATAATCTCCAGAGATTTTGATTTAATTAGTCTGAGGCAGGGCCTAATGATAGTAATAGTTTAAGTCTTCCAGGTGATTCTAATGTGAAGCCAGTGATGGCCACAGTTATAGACAGAGTTGTAGGATAGAAGAGAGTTTTAAGGCTGGAAGTTATTTTAGAAGATTGTTTCAATATCATGGCTTAGATTTAGAACTAGGAGAAAGGCAGTGGTCACAGATGGTCAGGTGTCTGTGAAAGGCCCAGGGGTGACAGAATCCATGTACGGAAAATGGTGATCAACTGATGGTTCATAAGGCAATGGGGTTTTACACGTGGGAAACTGCAAGTGGGCGAGCCTCATTCATATCAAGAGGGGGTAATGGGAGGAGGTGGCTGGCCTGGTAGGGAGGGTGTGAGGGTGAGCTCCAGGTGTCAGGAAGTTGAACTTTCGGTGGGACACAGAATAAATAAACAAATAGGTCCACAATTATAGCGTGCTTCACAACTGCTGCATCTGCACTTTCCTTTCGATTCCATGACCTCCCTTTTAATTTGATCTTGTTTTTCATGATTGATTTTTGGGCAGAATGCAATTTTTTTTTTTTTTTCCAGAAAACATAACAGCTCTCCCTCTTTTTCAAGCATGTGGAAAGAAATGCTAATGGGAAATACACTGTATTTTTCTTCAGGAAAAAAAAGTTCTTTTGAACCTTAGTTCTGCTTTTCTCAAAATGACTAAAGAATCTATTTTGTTTAAGTCCATTTAACATTTTGTTGGTAGGCTATATTTATTTCTAGAACCCACAGCACACTCTGAACATTTGACAGGATCACACCTGATTAATCTCTCTCTTTGCTGTCATCAATATTATTTGGGGGCAGTGGTCAAGGCATATTGACACTCTGCTGACATCTTCTCTGGCGCCCAATTACCTTTCTGTCATGGTACAATCCATGAGGTGACAGGAAGATTCTATGCTGTGCCAAGTGGGTTGGCACCAAAATGTCCCCGAGACAGTATATAATACATCATTTTTATGCTTCTTTGGGGAACTGAGAGAGACAGGACATTTCCCTATCCCCATTGCCAATAATAGGTGTTTCACTCACAGGGCTGCAGAAACACGGTAGCTTTCCAGGTAACTTTGCAATCTGAGCTATCCGGGACCTGCCTGGATGAGTCTCCTGAAGTTTTTTAGTTCATCCCCACAGTAAATTCCTAATGAAAGAGAGCAGAAGCCTTTGCCTGAGGCTTTTAACCCTGACCCACATATTAAAAAGTAGTTACGCTTCTAAAAGAGTTGAGCTGTTAGACACTCTAGGAATCTCCTGTTAAGATGCAACTTCAGTGTAGCTCAAATCTGCCAAGTAAACCGCAGCAGAGTAAGTATAAGGAATACCATACATGGGGTGGTGTAACCCTTTTGAAAACTACCCTGGCTGTGCTCTAATACTGAAACACATGCTTTGGGGCTAAATAGGATTAACATTAAGAGTTTCCTTTTTTTTTTGTCTTTTTTTCCCCCCCAGATCACTGGTAAAGCACTATCTTTTTTTTTAAACAAAGCTTCACTCAATGAAAATGAACAAAGCTTAACTTAATGAAAATGGCCTTCATGAGTTCAGGAGGGCATCTCCATTTATGTATCTAGAAAGGAAATAAATTGATAGCTGTCCATTTTAACATTTTATACACACACACACAGGCATGCACATACACACATTTATTTGAATATCAACAGTCTTTCTGGTCAGTTTAGCAACCAGAAGAGTATTACTCATAACTGATACCGGTACTCCTCATAATATCGTATTCCTCTAATATGCACGAATAAGACCACTGAGTATTGGGATGTCAAGTGATTGCTTCCCAGAAGGATTCCAAAAGATTTAAAAGCACAAACATGAGTTCCATGTAATTCAGATCAATGAAAAAACTATTTTGTTTTGCATGTGGTTATAAGGCTAATGGTATGAATGTTCTCAGTTTCCTGGCGCCCACTGAGCAGAGGAATTCTCCAGGCTTGCAGAGAAATTCCTGCCAATATTGGGCCCAGCAGAGCCAGGAAGATGCCTTTTTTTTTTTGGTTTCATTGTTGATGATGAAAATTAGTCTTTGTTCTGATTTTTCTTAAAATAAGAATTTAGTATTGTTTTGTTATGTACTGGGATGCTGGCTAGGATTCTTATTTTTTATTTTAATTTTTAAACTATTTTTAAATACTCCAATTGATCAGGTTAAATGTGTTCATGTCAAAAAATTCAAAAAGCTTATAAGACGTACAATGGGACAAGCCAGGTCCTCCATAAAGTCCCACATCCTTAATCTATGGTGTTAATAATAATTGTTAGTTTCTTTTGTAGATTTTCTAGAAATTATATATGCACATATAAAGGTTATGGATTTATACACAATAGAGAAATGCCAGGCTGGGCACGGTGGTTCACAACTGTAATCCCAGCATTTTGGGATGCCAAGGCGGTGGATTGCTTGAACCCAGGTGTTTGAGATGAGCCTGGGCAAAATGGCAAGACCCCCATCTGTACAACAAATGCAAAAAATTAGCCAGGTGTGGTGGTGTGTGCCTGTAGTACCAGCTACTTGGGAGGCTGAAGTGGGAGGCTCACCTGAGCCTGGGGAGGTCAAGGCTGCAGTGAGCCAAGATCATGCCACTGTATTTCAGCTGGGGCAACACAGTGAGGCCCTGTCTCAAATATATATATATATATATATATATATATATATATTTTTTTTTTGTCAGATAGAATTTTGCTCTTGTTGCCCAGGCCGGAATGCAATGGTGCAATTTCGGCTCACTACAACCTCCACCTCCTGGGTTCAAGTGATTCTCCTTCCTCAGCCTCCCGAGTAGCTGGACTACCAGGTTCAAGCGATTCTCCTGCCTCAGCCTCCCGAGTAGCTGGGATTACAGGCATGTGCCACTATGCCCGACTAATTTTGTAGTTTTAGTAGAGATAGGGTTTCACCATGTTGGCCAGGCTAGTCTCAAACTCCTGACCTCGGGTGATCTGCCCGCCTTGGCCTCCCAAAGTGCTGGGATTACAGGCGTGAGCTACTGCGCGCAGCCTAGATATATATACATATTTTTTTAAAGAAACACCAGACTCATATAATACCTGCTATTTGTCAACTTGCTTTTTTCACTTCCATCTTGGCCATCTTTCTGTGCAAGTGTTTATGTATCTAGTTCATTCCTTGGCCAGTCTGATATCATTTTCCAAAACTCTATTAATGGACATTTCTGCTGTCTACACGTTATTTTGTTTTGTTTTGACTGCTACAAAAAATGGAATACGCAACTTTAGAACATACTTGTTTGTCTTTTTTTAAGATGGTACGTGCCTTATGGTGAAGAATTCAGTCAAAGAATGTAGTGTTCAAGTTTTGATGGCAATTCCTAAATAGCCCTCAAAAAAGTGACCTCAGTATTACATTCCTACCAAGACTGTGCTAAAGGGCATACTTCCAGCCCCCTTGCCACTGACAGGACAGAGAATGATGCTCAGCTGGCTTGGGTCTTCTGATTCTCACATCATATCTGGAGACACGCTCTTTTCATCTCCACTGTAGATAAGAGAAAACTGAGGCACAGGCAAGTCTTACTAACTGGCTGAGTGTTAGGGGAGAAACATAAACGTAGATTGTCTGACTCTATAGCCAGACTCCTAGCTGCCATCCTGGAGTGACCTGTCTCTCATACTAAGGTTTCTGTTTTCCAGACTGATGTTAGAAACCTTTTTTAAACCTATGAAACAGAAATTCTTGTGAAATATCCATTGTCCGTGTTTCTTTATCTTTCCTTCATTGAACTCCCTGTCGTTGGGCCCTAAAAATCTGAAGCTGTAAAAACTGTGTTTGTTTGTCTAAGGGGGGAGCAGGTGGAATGGAAGTAGTGGTTATAAAGTGATTTCTAGTGTTGTCACTGAGAGTAGAATCTCTATTTCCTGAGAGGTCACTTTTGTGGCTTTTCATCTGTGGACATGTCTGGCAAGTACTTCCATATGGCTCCTGAATTTGGGGGCAGGAATTAAAACGGAATATTCCTTGTGAAGTGATTTTTCCGTTGAATATTATAAATTTAGCAGGACCTTGTGCCAGCAATATGAGAGATGTTCCTTCCTCCCCCAGTAAATCTGGATTTAAACTGGCTTCTCCCTAGAAGCTCCTTCTTATCCTTTGGACATGTGTTACATTTTTGTCTTGGATTCTTCTCCCATGAAATCATAGAAAGAGGAGCTTGATGACTTTACCTTCTCCTCTCTTTTGACGAGACATCATGAAATAAAACTGGACTGATATTGTTACTGCACACATTGCACGAGACTGTTGTCCTACAGGAGGTGTCCCTGAAGACTGGAACCTTAGCTTGGAGAAATGCACTCAACAAACCCGGGTCCCAGAACAGACCACAGCGATGTTCCCATTCAGGCAAGGGGATGGACACAGACCTTTGTGGCTTAAGCTGACAATTTTATCCTTAAGGGATTTAATGATTGTGCTATCAATCAGCCTGAGAAGCCAATGTTCCTTCTGCAGGAACTGAGGTAGTGCTTGGGATGAAGAAGAACTTCTTCTTCCTCTGGGGCCTGGAGGAGATTTGGCTTGGATCCAAATGCCCAGTCATGCCTGAGGAGCCTCATTAACGAGAGCAGGGTTGAGACCCATGGGAGGCTTCACTGGGAGCTTGGCAGGGTCTCAGGGGCTGGGTTCCTGCCTGGATTTGAGGAGTGGCTATTTCAGGAAGGAGTTTCAGGTTTCTCTCTGTTAGCTCCAATCCTTGTCAAGTCTTGCTGAAAGTCACAGCTTGGTTTCCACTGCACTGAGGTGGACTGGGGGGCCCTCTCCTCTCCATAAGGGCATCAGTGACTGTCATAGGCTGAGATAGCTGCAGCTGGCAGAATAAGGATCTCAGGAGGGCGGTGTCAGCAGCAGGGTGGCAGCAAGGCATGCAGACAAGAAGGTCAGAACGGAGGGGCCCAATGAGTTGTTCTTGAATACCTAAGGGGCTGCTCCTCAGGAACTCATGAGCTAACCCTTATCTGCGTGTGCTTGGGTGTAATTGGAATCAGTATGTCTTGAGCATTTACTAGTGAAATATGGATGTGCCTTCTCCTTATGAGTATCCTCTCATGTAAACTTCCCTTCTACCATGTGAGGTAGTTGCGAGGGCCATTTAAATGCTGTGGTTAAGGAAACAGTCAGTGACAGCTTTTATAACTTGTTGAAGGTCACTGAACTGGTAAGGAATAGGACTAGGATTTGAAATCAGGTCACGTTTAGACAAGAATTTGAATGTATTTGTGATAATGAATACTTTTAATATAAAATTAAAATAAGAGATTTTTAGAAACCAAATCAGGAGTACTGTAGAGGTGAGTAAAAGTAGAATTTAAAAAGAAATCGTACCATCGTGCTCATAGCAGCATTATTCATAGTCTCTAAAATGTGGAAATAAGCCAAGTGTCCCTTGGCAAATAAATGAAGAAGCAAAATGTATTCTACCCGTACAATGGAATATTATTTCCTCTTAAAAAGAGGGAAAATTCTGATACATGCTACAAAATAGGTGAACCTTAAGGACATTATACTAAGGTTGAAATAAGCCAACCGCAAAAAGACAAATAGTGTGTGATTCACTCACATGAGGTTCTTAGAGCAGTCAAAATCATAGAGACAGAAAATAGAATGAGAGTGGTGTGAAATTAAATAATTCAAACTTAAAATGGTTGGAACTTTAAATTATTTTAAGCCTTGAGAGAAATGTGGTTATGTGGCCTGAGTCATGCAACATGCAGCTGCAACTTCTGCTTTTCTGATTATAGATTAAATCTCTTCCTCATTTCTGTCCTGTAAATGATTAGAAAAGACCAAATGGTTCCAGAAATAAGACCCCTCGAGACCATTACCCCTCCTTATGGAATGTTAAAGCAATCTTCCTTGGAACATAGCAAACTGTAACCAACCAAATGACTGTAACATCTGTGCTGGCCTTATATGGAAAATGTTGTAACCTGTTAACCTTCTCTATCTCTGCCTACGTAAGTGAAACGTTAACTTCCCCACTTTGGAAAGCTGACCCATTCACTTGGAGTTGATGTTTCCCTGGTGGCTCTCCTCAGGCTTTGAGCTGGAATAAACTCTATATTTAATCACATTTTCTGAACTCATTATTTAAGGTTAACTGGCCAGGGGCTAGGAGGAGAGGGGAATGGGGAATTACTGTTCAATGGGTATAGCGTTTCAGTTTTGCTGGATAAAAATGGCTCTGGAGATGGATGATGGTGATGACTGCCCAACAAAATGAATGCATTTAATACTATTGAATTGTAAAATTAAAAATGGTTAAGATAGTTCATTTTATGTGTAAATAAAAAATTGGAAAAAAAATGAAATTGTGCTGTATATAGTACATATGCTAAAAATTTATACAGAGCTTATATCTTTGATATGGTTTGGCTGTGTCCCCACCCAAATCTCACCTAGAGGTGTAACAATCCCCACATGTCAAGGGCGGGACCAGGTGGAGATAATTGAATCAGGGGGGTGGTTTCCCCCATACTGTTCTCCTGGTAGGGACTAAGTCTCACGAGATCTGATGGTTTTATAAATGGGAGTTCCCCTGCACAAGCTCTCTTGCCCACAGCCATGTAAGACATGGCTTTACTTTTCCCTCTGCCTTCTGCCATGATTGTGAGGCCTCCTCAGCCATGTGGAACTGTGAGTCCAATAAGCCTCTTTCCTTTATAAATTACCCAGTCTCGGGTGTGTCTTCACTAGCAGCATGAGAACAGGCTAATACAGTCTTGTGTAATTCCTAAGGATGAGTCTAAAACTGCTTGCCCTGAGTTTGAATCTCTGCCCTACTGCTTTTTTATTATATGACCTTGGGGGAGAAATTAATCTCTCTGGGGCTTAATTACCTCATTTCTAAAATAAAAACAAAATATGTAGTACCTCTGTCATAGAGTCAATGAGATGTTTAAATGACATAGTACGTGAAACAAACATGAACAGTGGCTGACATGTAACTACTATTATTTAAACAACATGACAAATGAGAATGCACGTATAAATATTGCACTTTGAGTAAAGAGCAGTCTAAAACTTCATGAAAAAAGTCACTAAGATTCAATCAAATTTCTTATAAACAAGGAAAAAATTATAATGATTATCTTTAAAAATACTCAAAATTAGGTGTTGCATAGTAAGTTGACCCAATCAAATAAATATGTTTCTGGCTTTGAAATACTCAAGAGATTTTTTTTTTAGTTAACTCCCCTCTGCTGTTAAAAAAGTTGGTCATGGATTATTTTTGGCCCAGGAAGAAAAAGGCTGTTAGACAAGCCAATTCCATTTAGGGTCAGTGAAAGAGATCCCAATGGCTAGTATTTGACTGGCCTTTCTAATGTTGAGGTGGCAACTGCTGACTAATTGTAACACAAAGACTGTGCTAATGGCTTTTCAGTTCACTTATTTTCCACCATGTATGTGCTCATCTTGGCCAGGACATAACTATCCAGAAATTCTACGATAAGAGACGGGTACTCATGCAATGAATGGTAATTCTTTCCCTGATATTAGAATTGCCATTTTGGAATTGCTAATTTCAGATACGATGATTTAGCTCATTGAGTCAGGCTGCAAGAGACCAGGAATTACCCAGCAGTGGCCACTTAGCTGAGACCAAGACTCGTGTAATTAGAATTCTGGCACTGTAGGTGGGAATATTTACTATTGCTGTGAATAGTAAATCATAAATGTTAAATTACATTCAATCTCAGAAATAACCGCGCAAAACTTCTCACAGCATAGATAATCAGGCAATTATCGAGATGGTGATCGCACTCACAGGCCATTGCAGCTTCCTTGTGAGACCCAATCATGCTCTGAGCTACAATCTCATTTATCCTGGCTCCATTTTTATGCATTTTACACCAGTAAATAAGAATAAGTATTCAATCTAAGTTTTAGAGTTCTTAGCAAAAAACATATAATGTGGTCTGCGGTTTAAGCTTTAAAAAGCTTACATATAAGCTAGTTAAAAATTACATTCTGAAATCATTGAAAAGATAGATAAAAACAATCTTAAAAAAATCTTCCTTGATCATATTGTGGAAGAACAGTGGCCTGGGTGTTTGGAGATGTGTGTCGTTGGTCTTCTCTATACTCGTCATTTCTAATGTAATTTTTAGAAAGTAATTTACATTTTTCAGGGCCCCAATTTATGCGTCTGTAATTTAAGACATTTAAAAGTAATTTTTAGCTAAGGTTCCATTCACCATTCAAATAATAATAAAAATAATATATCCTACTGTAATTTTAAACATCCATTTATGACCGCAATTTACCAAAATCCTCGTATGACTTAGGAAGTACTATACTATCTGTCTCGATGTTGCTGATAAGAAAACAAAGATGTGAAATGTCCTGACTTAGATCACACGGAGAGGAAATGGCACGGGTACTTTGTACTCATTTTGGTCTTAGTTCATCTTAATCTGATGATGCTTTGTGATTAAGATTATTGAAAATAGCTTTCTTATCTGGACAGAGCATCTAAAAGCATGAGATTTAATAGAACCTTTATTTTTACCCTGACATTATAACAAATGTGGTTTAACATATGTGAGTTTCATTTGGATGTATGTGCTAAATTTTTATTTCCCTTAATCTCCCAGCTCTTCTCTGTGTTTGGAGAAAGAAACAAACAAAAATACTGAACAGCAATGATCATGACACTTCACTCCAGGTTGCCTGGACAGTGTTCCTCACTTCTCCTAGTTAGAGAGGTTACACCCAAAGTCAGCTTCAAGAGGGGGCTCTGGCTTCCTCCCTGTTCCTGGAGAGGCTCTGACTCCCAGACAACACTTGTAAACAGTAGGCACCTACGCTCAGACTGCCTGGTGCCCCATGCATCTGATTTTCCCCCACTGACAAAGTTGCTATTATTTTGGCTTTGTGAGAAGTGAGAGAAGCAGGGGCTTCCTGGTAACGAATGCCCTTGGGGCATTCAGCGGAATAGCCTGGCTCTAGCACGTCTCCCTGAGGGATGATGGGATTGGAAACCTGTACCTGCTCTTCTTCTGATGATCCCTGATTTATAACTTTCTCTAATAAAGCCTGTTTCATAACATCTGCATGTGGCGTTGTGGAATTAGACTTGAGACCTACGACACAGCAGGTCAAGAGCAGGAAGGGGCCTGCTTTCCACACTCTTTTCATTTATTTTCATTTAAGAGTCAATTGGAATCATTAAGAATTACAATAAGGGCCAGTTGTGGTGACTCATGCCTGTAATCTCAACACTTTGGGAGGCCAAAGTGGGTACATCACTTGAGGTCAGGAGTTCAAGGCCAGCCTGGCCAACATGGTGAAACCCCATCTCTACTAAACACACACACACACACACACACACACACACACAAATTAGCTAGGCATGGTAGTGAGTGCCTGTAATCCTAGCTACTCGGGAGGCTGAGGCATGAGACTAGGGGGCAGAGGTTGCAGTGAGAGCAGATCACACTACTGTATCCCAGCCTGGTTGACAGAGGGACTGTGTGTCAAAATAAATAAATAAATTAATTAAATAAATTAAAAAAAGAATGCAATAGAATTGCAAATATCAAGTGGGTACATCCCTTGAGGTCAGGAGTTCAAGGCCAGCCTGGCCAATATGGTGAAACCCCATCTCTACTAAAAATACAAAAAAAAAATAAAATTAGCTAGGCATGGTAGTGCGTGCCTGTAATCCCAGCTACTCGGAAGGCTGAGGCATGAGACTAGGGGGCAGAGGTTGCAGTGAGAGGAGATCACACTACTGTATCCCAGCCTGGTTGACAGAGCGACTGTGTGTCAAAATAAATAAATAAATTAATTAAATAAATTAAAAAAAGAATGCAATAGAATTGCAAATAACTATCCCGTATAGTAAAATTTATAGAAGGCTTTTATATCCTATATTCTTAATGATCACAAAAATTTGCCAAGATTTATTTTTATTATACAGATAATAAATTAAGTTTCAGAGAGGTTAAAAGCCTCCCCGAAAAGTGACAGATCTGGGCCTGGATGTAAGGTCTTCCTGCTTCAAGCTCAACTCTCTCTTCACTGCTTCTGAGAGCTTTAGAAAGTGTCTCTAGAAGCAACCCCATCCATTCCCAAATATCTAAAGCATCCACATAGGAGGGAGGGCCTTTGCTAGGTGCTGGTGAATTCAAAGACCAAGAAGATTCCTCCAAGAGCATTCTTTCTTGTGCTAGAAAGGGAAGACCATTTTAAGAGCTATTTATTATAAAAAATATTCATTATACTTTTCAGTTTGCTCAAGCTATAGTGCCTTTATTATGAAAGATTAGACAAACTTTACAGAAGCAAAGGAGTGGGATGTCTTAGCTGCTACTGAGCCAGAAGACAGCAAGACATCAGCAGGGACCAAGTCCCTGAGTAACTGTGAAATGTTAGAACTCAGTCGAAGCTTGCCAGAGGACGAGGTCAGCGAGTAAGGATGGAATGGGATGTCTTCTAATCTGTGAAATGAATTCAGACATGTTCTTTGAAATGGCTTCAGAGGCTAATATATATCTTTAAAAATCTATCTTGGGGCTGGGTACGGTGGCTCATGCCTATAATCCCAGCACTTTGGGAGGCTGAGGCAGGTGGATCACTTGACGTCAGGAGTTCAAGACCAGCCTGGACAACATGGTGAAACCCCAACTCTACTAAAAATACAAAAATTAGCTGGGCATGGTGGTAGGCACCTGTAGTCCCAGCTACTTGGGAGGCTGAAGCAGGAGAATCACTGAGATTGCGCCACTGCACTCCAGCCCGGGCAACAGAGCAAGAGTTCGTCTCAAAAAAAAAAAAAAAAAAAATCTATCTTGGCCAGGCATGGCGGCTCACAGCTGTAATCCTAGCACTTTGGGAGGCTGAGGGTGGATCACTTGAGGTTAGGAGTTCAAGACCAGTCTGGTCAACATGGTGAAACCCTGTCTCTACTAAAAATACAAAAATTAGCTGGGCATGGTGGCAGGTGCCAGTAGAGGCATGAGAATTGCTTGAACTGGGGAGGCAGAGGTTGCAGTGAGCTGAGATTGTGCCACTGCACTCCAGCCCGGGCAACAGAGCAAGAGTTTGTCTCAAAAAAAAAAAAAATCTATCTTGGCCAGGCACAGCAGCTCACAGCTGTAATTCTAGCACTTTGGGAGGCTGAGGGTGGATCACTTGAGGTCAGGAGTTCAAGACCAGTCTGGTCAACACGGTGAAATCCCGTCTCTACTAAAAATACAAAAATTAGCTGGGCGTGGTGGCAGGTGCCAGTAGAGGCATGAGAATTGCTTGAACTGGGGAGGCAGAGGTTGCAGTGAGCTGAGATTGTGCCACTGCACTCCAGTCTGGGTGATAGAGTGAGACTCGATCTAGAAAAAAAAAAAAAAAAAATCTATGTTTTCAACCTGTAATTCTACTAATGATAGCCCTCAGGGTTTAGACACAGATGTCATGCTGGTGCCTTAAACTTAATGTTTTCAAAACTGTCAACTGCACAGATAGCTCCCCAGCCTGGCCCAGCTCAGTCATGCTTCTTCTCCAAGACCACCATGCAAGGACGAGTGTCCCAGGGCCCTGGCTCTTCCTTGTCTTTCAAGTTTATGCCTCTTCCTTCAGGACTTTATGGATTCCTTCCTTCACTCCTTCAGTTAGACTGAAAATTTCTTCCATTAGTTTTTTTTTTTTTTTTTTTTTTGAGATGGAGTTTCCGTCTTGTCACCCAGGCTGGAGTGCAGGGCCATGATCTTGGATCTTGGCTCACTGCAAGCTCCGCCTCCTGGGTTCAAGTGATTCTCCTGCCTCAGCCTCCTGAGTGTCTGGGATTACAGGCGCCCACCACCACGCCCAGCTAATTTTTTGTATGTTTAGTAGAGATGGGGTTTCACTATATTGGGCAGGCTGGTCTCGAACTCCTGACCTCAAGTGATCCGCCTGCCTCGGCCTCCCAAGGTGCTGGGATTACAGGCGTGAGCCACCGTGCCCAGCCACTTCCATTAGTTTTTGTTGTATCTTGCACATACCTTCCTCAGAGCACTGACTGCATTATGTTTTCTATTTGTGTGTGCACGTGTGTGTTTCCTTCAACTAGTTTTGGAGCTCCTGAGGACAAAGAGCATGTTCTATTCATCACTGTATCCCTAGAACTTAGCATGATGTCTGATAAAAATGAAGTTCACTTAGGTGCAGGTACTAGATCTTCCTCTTTCTGAATCCCTCTGCTCTCCTCTGTGGTAGAACAAGGTGATGGTGGCAGGGCACTCTGGGCTGCCTGGACAATGAACTAGCTGGGACTCTGTTCCCACTTCTCCTAGTTGGGGAGGCTTCACCCAATGTCAGCTTCCTGAAGAGGCAGGGAATTAATGTTGGATAGATAAATGGATGGGAGAGGGTCTGCCTGACTTAAGAACACACAACTAGTAATACAAGGCAACAAGAACAAGAATGTGAGTCAGGACAGAGATTCTTGTTCTTTGCATTTGCTGTTTTATCCCCAGTGCCTGGAAGAGTTGCTGACACATAAGTGTTTGATCAATATTTGTTGAATGAATGACTGATTGGATGACTTACTGAATGAATGAATGAATGAAAGGTTAACTTCAAAGCCCATGCCCTTTTAACTCCATTCCCAACTTCCAATCTGTGTATACAGTGTGTGTGTGTCTGTGTGTAGATATATCTTCCAAAGAAATAAAATTAAAAATTATCATGACCTCTTCTTTACAATCATCCATAATTAAAGATTAATGATAGATATTTATAAGTATTTTACATACATATGCACACACATTCTAAGCCATTTAAATAGCCTTTGTAGTTTATTTACTAGAAGAAATATAACTTTCAGAAAGTAAGCAGACATCCTACCTGAAATTCATATAATGTTATGTTCTCAGGATTCGTTTTTGGTTAACTGGTGGAATGAATTTGTCTTGTAAACTGTCCTTGTAAATAGCATGCTACATAAGTGAACTGAAGACAACCATGGTTGGGCATATGGGGAAATTCATGACCATGATTGGTTATGTGCACAGCTGCCCAGAAGCAGAAATGGAGCCTCTCAACACTTCTAAAAATGAAGAAAGCCGGCACTGGATACGTGTTTCTGCAAAGAATCACACTTAGGTTTATAATCTTCCACCTAAACTTCTGGGGCCTCTCTGTTTCATGAAGAACGGCAGCTGATCTTACCCTTTATCTGTTACTGACACAGACCCAGCCATTCACTGCAGGGCAGAACAAAAGCCAGCAAAGGGATGGAAGAGACCCAAAATAGATCTTTCTTGAACTGATTTGTGTCAGAGTTATAAACAATTCCACGTATGAAAGAAAAGTAGACAGGCAAGCACTTACAGAAGACAAGAGCACAGAATTATTTTTTCTGTTTCTTTCTTTTTTCCTTTCTCTCTCTCTCTTCTGGTTTTCCGATCCAGATCCCCAACGCAAACATTGCAGGAGGTGGCTGTGCTCCCTGCAGGAGGCTGTTGACCGTGTGCACTCTCACAGGCGTGCACACGGGCTTCCCGCCCACGGCCATCCCTCTATTGTTACACAGCACATTTTATAATGCAGATCACTGTCTACAACATGGCTCATTATTTTCCTCTCTGAATAAAATATGAACACATCAATTATGTGTCAGTCTGTTTCTAAATGCATACCCTTGTCGCACTGACCTCTTTCTGCTTTTATATTTTTCAGTATGTTCCTGACATTTGTCAATTGGGTTAGTTCCAGACCTTTCTAACCTATTATCGTATTATTATAGCACTTTTCAAACTTTCTTCTATCACATTAGTTGGACACAAAGGCACACTGGGAGGGTGAGCCTGGCTGTGCTGGCCGCAGGCACTCACCACTGCTTGTAGTCCGCGTCGCAGTTACAGTAGTACTTGGGATCTGTGCAGTTGCGTTCAATGCCGCAGGCACATTTCTGGATTCCAGGCCCAGAACCTCCCCAGTAGTAGTGCTTCTCGTTGGCTTTGCCAACCCACCAAGTGTAAGGGCTTCCATCTACAAGAAAAGGGAAAGGCACATTTAGAAACAGACCTGGGTTCAGTCATCACACTGCCACACTTACACCCACTTCCCCAGGAATACTCTGATAGTCTGAGCCTCACTCAACCATCTTAAAAGTCAATTTATTTCAGACAACCCACAGAGTGGGAGAAAATCTTCACAATGCATCCATCTGACAAAGGACTAATATCCAGAATCTACAACAAACTCAAACGAATTCAAGAAAAAAACAATCCCATCAAAAAGTGGGCTAAGGCTATGAATAGAAAATCCTCAAAATCAGATCTACAAAAGGCCAACAAACATATGAAAAAATGCTCAGTATCCCTAATGATCAGGGAAATGCACATCAAAACCACAATGCGATACTACTTTATTCCCGCAGGAAAAGCCATAATCAAAAAATCAAAAAATAATATATGTTGGTGTGGATGTGGTGAAACGGGAACACTTCCACCCTGCTGGTGGGAATGTAAACTAGTACAACCACTATGGAAAACAGTGTGGAGATTCCTTAAAGAACTAAAAGTAGAACTACCATTTGATCCAGCAATCCCACTACTGGATATCTACCCAGAGGAAAAGAAGTCATTATACTCAAAAGATACTTGCACACATATGTTTACAGCAGCACAATTCACAATTGCAAAATTGTGGAACCAACCTAAATGCCCATCAGTCAATGAATGGATAAGGAAACTGTTTCATACACCACACACACACACACACACACACACAAACATATATGATGGCATACTACTCAGCCATAAAAAGAAACGAATTAATGGCATTTGCAGCAACCTGGATGGGACTGAAAACTATTATTCTAAGTGAAGTAACTCAGGAATGGAAAACCAAACATTGTGTATTCTCACTCATAAGTGGGAGCTAAACTATGAGGATGCAAAGGCAGAAGAATGATACAAGGACTTTTGGGACTCAGGGTGAAAGGGTGGGAAGGGGGTGAGGGATAAAAGACAACAAATTGGATTCAGTGTATACTGCTTGGGTGATGGGTGCACCAAAATCTCAGAAATCACCACTAAAGAACTTACTCATGTAATCAAATACTAGCTGTTACCCAAAAACTTACAGAAATAATTTTTCTTTTAAAAAAAGATTTTAATTCTATACTTCAAAAGGCTCTTTTAGGCTTAGACAAGTTTTCATAAGCATATATCACAATTTTACATGCATATAAATGCAAATATAAGCATAAAAAAGTAAATTTATGTCAATAATAGAAATATTTGATAAAAAAAAGTCAGTGGGAATGTTAAGCTCAAGATTTCTTGTGGGAATATGTACCTCTCTCCTTGGAAGACAATTTTACATTCAAACTTCTGTAATTTAGGAGTCTATTTAGTAAATTGGAAGCCAAGTTGGGGTCAGTCTACGATGAGGGTGTGTGGGCCATGAATTGATTCTACACTACACAATTCACTTCATGATTGGTCATGCTTTTTTGTGAACTAACGGTCATGGAGATCGTAGAATATTGGGGCCAAATACAAACTTTCAGTTTTTTTTTTTTTTTTTTCTGAGTAGGACCTCCTAATTTTATGGATAAAGAAATTTAGGTCTAGAAGAGTTAAGTAGTTCTTTTAACCACACAGCAGATTAGCCCCCAACTCTCCTTTATCATTTGGCCTAATAGTCACTCATTCATTCACTAATCATCAAACATCCATTGGGTTCCCACAAGTGCCAAACTTCATAAGCAACTCAACAGAATGGAAGAAAAAGATATAGATTGGAGAACAATTTTTTTCAGGATTATGAACACAGAGGAGAGTGGGGGAGGCAAAGGAGGTCATAAAGGAAGGCTTCCCAGAGGAGGCAAAATAGTTGAGCTGCATCTTGAAGGTCAAGTAGGCATTACACAGATCAACAAGGATGTAAGAGAGGTAAGGCCTCCTAGGCAAATGGAGCACAATGTAAAAAGACAGAAAGGTAAACTTGTATTTGGAAAATATATATAGGACCATATTCATATGTAGTAGAATCAGGCTGAAGAGATGTGCTGGGAGTAGCAGTAGTAGATAGTAGGAGATAGACAGACAGCAGATGAGGGCTACATTGCAAAATATCTTTGTCCAAGTAAGAAGTTATTTTTCATTGGTTTATCCTTTCTTTTCAATGTTTATCTTCCCCCAATTTAAGAAGTTTGAACTCTACCCTGAAAATAATGGGAAACTAGTAAAGGATTTTAAGCAGGGAATTAGCATGATTAAATTTGTGTTTCAAAAGATCAACAGGAAGATGAAAGATAGACTTCTGCAAAATGGAGTCAGGGAGGCTAGATGTGATGCTCCTATGTTAATAGAGAAAATAAACAATAAAATAGTAGTAGAAATGGAGAAGAAGAGAAAACACACACAAAAAAGGTTCAGGAATTATAACTGACTGGGACTGTGGGGATTTAGGTGGAAGAGAAGATGGGCAGGCAGTGCTGTGGATTAATCCAGGCTTCTGGTTTGTGTGAATGGGGATGGTACTGTGTTTCATGAAAGTAGAGCACAGGGAAGGAAGATCATCATCACAAGTCTAGGGAATGTGGAAGAAAAGATAATGGGTTTGCTGCACAAAATGTGCAAATTGATTATAGAAGTCTGGTTCTAAGGAGCATTTTCTGAGCTGAAAATACATTTTAAGAACTATCAGGGCAAACCAGAACATATTGGAAGTGGGAGAAATGCTGGTGGAAACTTTTAGATTACAACATCATTTCAAAAACAGAATGATTTCATAGCTGGGCACAGTGGCAGGTGCCTGTAGTCCCAGTTACTTGGGAGGCTGAGGCAGGAGAATTGCTTGAACCTGGGAGGTGCAGGTTGCAGTGAGCCAAGATCGCACCACTGCAACCTAGCTTGGGCGACAGAGTGAGACTCTGTCTCAAAAACAAGACAAAACAAACAAACAACAAAAAACCCACCAAAAACCAAGAATGATTTCACACTGCTATAAAGAATGACCCAAGATTGGGTCTTTACCAATTTATCAAGAAAAGAGGTTTAACTGACTCACAATTTTGCATGACTGAGGAGGCCTCAGAAAACTTACGATCATGGCAGAAGGAGAAGGGGAAGCAAGGCACGTCTTCTCATGGGGGCAGGGGAGAGAGAGAAAGCAAGAAGGGGGAAGTGCCAGGCACTTATGAAACAACCAGATCTCATGTGAACTCACTATCATGAGAACAGCACAGGGGAATCGCCCCCATGATCCAGTCACCTCCCACCAAGTCCTTCCCTTGACACATGGGGTTACAATTCAGATTACAATTCAATATGAGATTTGGGTGGGGACACAGCCAAACCATATCAGAGATGGACATGACCGTAGTGGAGTGCAAGAACGAAGGCAGCCAGGGCGGTGGTAGAACAACACAGGAGGATTTCCCAAAGAGCAGAGGGGCCAGCATCATCAGATGTCATAGTGAAGTCTATTAAGGTGAGGAGCTAAGAGTCTTCTTTTAATTTGACAGCTGGAAGGTCACTTTGATTTTGATGGAGGAGTTTCCGGTGAATGGCGGGAAGAAAAGCCTAGATGTGGTAGGCAGAGGAAAGAATGGAAGCAGAGACCAGGAAGGCCCTGACAACGGATGACTCTTTCTTTCTTTTTTTTTTTTTTTTCTTGAGATGGAGTCTGGGTCTGTCATGCAGGCTGGAGTGCAGTGGTGTGATCTCGGCTCACTGCAACTCCCGCCTCCTGGGTTCAAGCGATTCTCCTGCCTCAGTCTCCTAAGTAGCTGGGATTAGAGGCATGCACCACCACGCCCAGCTAATTTTTGTATTTTTAGTGGAGATAGGGTTTTACCATATTGGCCAGCTGGTCTCAAACTCCTGACCTCAGGTGATCCACCCGCTTTGGCCTCTCAAAGTGCTAAGATTACAGGCGAGAGCCACCATGTCTGACTGGATGACTCTTTCTTGTTCTTAATTTGACTTTACCATATGAGAGTGCACTGAATGTTAAATCCACTCTCTTGACAACTTTTTAAGTGTCCAATGTAGCATTAACGATATGGTATTGTACGGCTGGTTTTTAGAACTTACTCTTTTGGTTTAACTGAAGCTTTTACGCCCATTGATTAGTAACTGTGTACTTCCCCCTCTTCCCAGCCCCTGGTGACCATCAGCTCCTCTTTGTTTCTATGATTTGACTACTTTATATTTTATTATTTTTTTTTAAGACAGGTCTCACTCTGTCACCCAGGCTGGAGTGCAGTGGAGCGATCATAACTCACTGTAGCCTTGACCTCCTGGGCTCAAGCCATCCTCCCACCTCAGCCTCCTGAGTAGCTGGAACTACAGGCACATGCCACCAAACTTGACTAATTTTTGTATTTTTTGCAGAGAAAGGGTTTTGCCATGTTGCCTAGGCTGGTCTCGAACTTTTGGGCTCAAGCGATTCACCTGCCTCTGCCTCTCAAAGTGCTGGGATGACAGGCCTGAGTGACCACATTCAGCCGGATTTGACTACTTTAGATACCTCATATAAGCAGAGTCATATAGTATTTGTGTATACATACAATGGAATATTATTCAGACTGAAAAAAGAAGGACATTTTTGCAATATGTCACAACATGGATGAACCTTGAGAACATTATGCTAAGAGAGCAGAGGATTGCTGGAAGCTGGGGAATGAGTGGAATCTAACAGAGGTAGTGTCAGTCAGTAAGCCAAAAATGGCTAGTCAATGAAAATCTCTGGGGCCGGGTACGGTGGTTTACGCCTGTAATCCCAGTGCTTTGGGAGGCGGTGACAGGTGGATCATGAGGTCAGGAGTTCAAGACCAGCCTGGCCAAGATGGGACCCAACGGGGCGATCTGAAATTTTTCCTCCATGTGCAAGGAGTGCAGGTGCAAGGAGGTGGCATGCTAGTGTCCTGGCAAGAGCAGCCTGGTATCCCTGCTTCTTCTCCCATCCCTCACTCTTTCTCAAGTCACAATACTTTAGTCTTCATACAACACATGCTCCCAGTGAGGTTGATGCAAAATTGATGTTGTTCTGTTCTTTTTCCTTAGAAAATAAGTTAAATACAGCACAAAATGCTTAACTTAGCTCTTTCCACATCTACTGCAAAAGAATGCCAATAAGAAAAACATATTGCAGAGAGAAAACAAATTGTGGACTTTGTTATTAGCATTGGCTAATTTGGTTAAATCCCTGTAACTAAAATAAATTATTAATTTGTTGTGTATTTTATATTCAGCAAGACCAGAATGGTTCAATTTACTTTGAGCAAAGAATTCCCTTATTCCAGTGCTATGCTAATGAAATGCTACTTTTAGCTTTACAAATCATTATTTACCTGTTAATTGGCTTTGGGGAATAGCAGTTAAAGGCAATAAAAATGGAAAGCCTTTTTAAAAGACAAGGGCAAAAAGTGGTGAGGAAAGAAATAATTTAATTATCTATTTCCAAGAGTTCAAGAACTTCTCTAACCTCAGAATAGGAAGATTGTAGTTAACTATGTTAAGTAGGTGTAGTCCCTGCAACAAGATTAGGTAATGATGAATGGCATTCTAAGTTAACTAAAGCTAAATTATCAAAGTAAGGCATATCGTATTAAAACAGCCAAATATGAATTGAATTAAATATAATCACTATACTGTTTGTATTCACTTCAGATCAAGTTTTATTATGGTGAAGGGTTTATTAAGGTTTGGATGATTAAACTGGGAAAGAGAGAAAGAAAACAGGCTACAAAGGAAAGGAGTTTTCCAAGACTTACTTAAAAAAACCAATAAACTGGGTGCGGTGGCTCGTGCCTGTAGTCCCAGCACTTTAGGAGGCCAAGGTGGGCGGATCACCTGAGGTCAGGGGTTTGAAATCAGCCCGGCCAACATGGTGAAACCCTGTCTCTACTAAAAATACAAAAATTAGCCAGGTGTGGTGGTGTGCACCTGTAATCCCCGCTACTCAGGAGGCTGATGAGGCAGGGGAATCACTCAAACCCAGGAGGTGGAGTTTGCAGTGAGCTGAGATTGTGCCACTACACCCCAGCCTGGGTGACAGGGCAAGACTCTGTCTAAAAAAAAAAAAAAAAGAAAAAGAAAAAGAAAGAAAGAAACCAATAAATTTCTGTTACTTATTTTCACCAATAACAAGAAGTTGTTTCAGAAGCACAAGGGCAAATGCTTGGGGACCGCTTGATGAAAATGAGGTACATACCTGTGATTTTCAAAATGTGTTCTTTGGAACTTCTGGTCTATACCAAGTAACTTAACAGGCTGCTTAAATAAATATGATCCTGGCACCCGCTGAGATAAGACCCAGCACAGTCACTGGGACATTTAATTTGTTTCATTCCGGCTGTTTCTATATTAAAAACAATGCCACATGGGTATATAATCTCCAAAATGAAAACGTAAAAGCATCTTTTTAGCTTGATGAAAACTAGTTTTATCATATGTACGATTACAACCTTATCTACAAATTCTGTTAAAGAGTCCCTGGGGGCTCTTTAGCTGAGGAAATAGAACAGGTCTACCTTTGCAGCAGAAACACGCTTTTCACTAATTGTTCTCAGTGTCCCCTGCTGGTGGCTCACGGCAGTCCTTCCCAGGCTCTGCTCTCTGGTAGCAGTTGGTTGTGAAGGACCCTGCAGTGCAGGATTTTTTCTAAGCGACTCATGCTCAGAAAAATCTCCTACTTCTTTCTCTCTTCCTTTCTTACCACTGCCAAATCTTTTTTCTCCACTTTGTAAGTCAATTTCAGCTGACCACTCTGATCTGATTACAAAATCCATATCAAGTTATGAATGGTGATGATACACGTACTAAGTATAGACATCTTTAATTGGTGCAATTCTAGACCATTCAAAACATTCTTGCACCTGTAAGAAACTTTCCTTCCAGTGCAAATGTCCTAGATAACAAGAAAGATAAAATAGC
The DNA here is from genome assembly GCF_003255815.1 of Theropithecus gelada. Taxonomy (NCBI): domain Eukaryota; kingdom Metazoa; phylum Chordata; class Mammalia; order Primates; family Cercopithecidae; genus Theropithecus; species Theropithecus gelada. The sequence goes on along the minus strand of NC_037670.1, from coordinate 172,257,583 downwards.
TTTTATAATAACCTCCAGGATGGGATGGAGCAGAAAAGGAATTTGGAGGTGCTGTAGTCTCTATAGAGTCCTCCAAATCGTCTGATAGCTGTAATTTGGAAGATCAAGCAGGCCAGAATTTTCTTTTTTTTCCCCCAGTATGGATATGTACACTTCCAGGAATACAGGGGTTTAAAGCCAAAGCTGACAGGAACCCCTGCCCCAGGGACTGGAAATGGAAACAGGCTACTAGCCCTAGTTCTCTGGCTTAAATACAGACAGCTTTCTCTTCTTTTACATGTGGAAAATCCCTACAGCATCACTTCCAAGATCTGGGCCATGGTAGCTGAAGTCTCCGGATCCTTACAGGAGGATGAAGTGGGGGAGGTGAAGCCGTGGAGTAATAACTTCTGATTTTTTTTTTTTTTTCCCCACCACCAGTGGTGGGAGGTAAGTATAGGGAAGGGTTTTTAACTTCCCTATGATTCCCCTAAGATCTTGTAAACAATATAGATCCCCTGTCCTGTAGAATAAGAATCTCAGAGGAAGAGTTTGAGACTCAGTGTCCCTGTGATCCTTATCATCAGACCAGTCTGCCATATACTACCCTGGGAAAAGGACAGTGGTAGGTGGAGTTCATCGGACACTTGGGAACATCTATCAAGAAACAATAAGGCCCAGATGACTGGGTGCCATTGGGATACCAATCCAGGACCTTGTTTTCTTGGTAAGATACAAAGAGGTGATAATGGTGTTACTGTAGTAACATCTCAATTTAATTCCCCAATTTTTTTTCTCAATAATACACTCATTGTAATACTTTTTTTCATCAGTTTTATAACCATGGTCTTGAGTCAAAAATTCCTGTCTTTTACTATTTAAATTAAGAACTTTAAAAATAAAATTAAAAAATCACGTATTGGCATTCTCATAGATACAAACAGTCTATCATCTCAAGTTACCTATGATTTCAGTTTATTAAACAGGATAGCAACATTCTCTTTTGTTTCCTAACCATCCAATTCTACATTGTTTTATGTTAATATATATGCCAAACAAAGAATGAGTCAAGATAAAATCCTGTGGAGTCCATACTGCAGATGGTGATGCGAGTTTGGGAAAAACTGGTAATTCTGAAGTTCTAATATAAACATTCAATTTGGTAGTTAAAGGTGAGCATTTTATCTTTCTGTCACTGAATATCACTAAACTCATCTGATTAGGGGTGAATAGAAATAAATGCAGTTGATTAGCTTCAGGTTGTATCTTTTAGAATTACATTGGATTTTGCTGCATTTTATTGATTTGAATAGGGACCAAATTTAGAAATGTAGAATTGAAGTTCAGATCAAAATGGACCTGAACTGAAATGTTAATTAAAAATTAATTGTATTGCATAATATTTAAATTTATTTTAGTGAATTGAACTTAATAGATTTCAATCAAGGACTGATTCCACTGAGAAGAATTTGAGGCAGTAGAATCAAATCACTTTAAGTCTTATTAAAATGAAGTAGATTTTATTAATTTGAATGAAATTTAAGTGACAGATTATATGGGAGTTTATAATTCTGAGCAGTATTAAAGAGAAAAGAATAGACCAATTCACTCTAAGTTAACTTGGCTCTGTTTCTCTTGCGGTCACTGGCACTGCAGGACCCTTCAGTAACCCTTTGTGCCATAGTGTCCAGAAACAAGTGTGATTAATAAGACCAAAGTAATAGAATGGAGCCATATGCTGTTTGTTTCTTTGATTCTTTTTGTTTCTTTTATTCTTTTAACAACAGTTGTTCCTTTCCAACCTCTATCTATTTATTAAATATATCTTCTTTCCTGTCCTAATGCAGTGGATATGATCCATTTAGTTCAATGTTAAACTAAGTTGGTGATGAAGGTCTTCATGTGCTTCCTGATTTTAAAGAAAACACTTTTATGTGTAACCGCTGAGTTATGATGCTGCTATCACTTCTTAAGAATAGTTCATCCTGCCGGGCGCGGTGGCTCACGCCTGTAATCCCAGCACTTTGGGAAGACGAGGCGGGCAGATCACGAGGTCAGGAGATCGAGACCATCCTGGCTAACACAGTGAAACCCTGTCTCTATTAAAAATACAAAAAATTAGCCGGGCGCGGTGGCGGGCGCCTGTAGTCCCAGCTACTCTGGAGGCTGAGGCAGGAGAATGGCATGAACCCGGGACACGGAGCTTGCAGTGGGCCAAGATCGCGCCACTGCACTCCAGCCTGGGCGACATCTAAAAAAACAAAACAAAACAAAACCAAAACAAAACAAAATTCATCTTTATGTTTAAGGAAGGAAGTTATTTGCCATTTACCATTTGTTAGGGGTTTTTTTTTTTTTTTTTTTTTTTTGCATGAATCAATACTGGATTTTATTCAATTATTTGTCTGCTCTTTTTAAAATAATAAAAAGTTTTTTCTCCTTTTAGTGTTTAGAGATTTTTTCTAATGATAGTACTTTTTAAAAAAAATCTACTTTGCTGTGATACATCATTATTCACATATATGGTTGGGTTCACTTTGCTATTTTGTTTAGGATTTTTGCCACTGTACTCATGAATGACTTTGGCCTATAATTTCCCTTTCTTGTACTATCATTATGTTTTTGGTATCAAGTTAATACTGGCCTCAAAGAATGGTGGGGGGGCTATGTTGGAATTATTTAGTAAACTGTCTGAGGCTCATATAATTTGGTATCTTTAATTATAAGATTATTCTTATATCCATTTCTATAAGTTTATATTCTAATTTATGTTTTTTCCAGGTTGATTTTTTTTAAATGAATTTGCCCATTGCATTTAAATATTTAAATATATTGGGAAATAGTTGTGTGTTTATACCCCTTTTCTTCATTGCTACTAATATATTTTCCTGCTATTTTGTGACCAGTCTAGTCAGAAGTTTATTGATTTTGTTAATCTCTTCAAAAAATTAATTTGTTGATTTTTACTTACTGTATGGTTGATTTTCTTGTTCATTTATTCCTGCTTTTACATTCATTTCATTTGTTCTACTTTCTCTGGATATATCCTAAAATCCTTTATTCTTTTTTTTTTAAAGTTTTTAATTGACAAATAAAAATTGTATATATTTAATATACAACATGATGTCTTGAAATATGTATACACTGTGAAATGGCTCAGTGTAGCTAATGAACATATGCATTACCTCACATACTTATCATTTTTTGTATACTCTCAGCAATATTCAAAATGCAGTGTAGCGTTATTAACTATAATCATCATGTTGTACAATAGATCTCTTGAACTTATTCCTTCTATCTAACTAAAATTTTACATCCTTTGGTCAACAACTCTGCCTCCCATTCCCTAGCCTCTGGTAACCAACGACCAACTCTCTAATTCTCTCTAATTCTATGAGTTCAACTGTAAAAAACTCCACATATAAGTGAGATGATGTGGTATTTGTCTTTCTGTGCCTAGCTCATTTCACTCAACATAATGTATTCTATGTTCATCCATGTTGCCAGAAATCACTGTGTTTAAATACCACTTTCTCTTTATCCGTTCATCCATTCATGGATGCTTAGGTTGATTCCACATCTGGGCTATCGTGAAAAATGCTGCAATGAACATGGGAATGCAGATACCTCTTTGACATACTGATTTCAGTTTTAAAAAATACATAGCAGGTAGAGAGATGGCTGGATCATACGGAAGTTCTTTTTTTTTTATGGAACTTCTATGCTGTTTCTCATAATGGCCACCCTAATTTACATTCCCACCAAAAGTGTACAAGAACTCCCTTCTTTGTCTAATATCTTAATATGGATGCTTGGCTCAATAATTTTCAGCCTTTCTAAGCTTTAACTATACACATATAAGACTATAAATTCTACCAAAATACCACTTTAGGAATACCCTTCAAGCTTTGAATTATGCTGTCATCATTATTTGGTAATATGTACTAATTTTGATTATTATTTCTTCTATGACTCAGGGATTATTTAGAAGTATTTTTAAAATGTCTAATGATATGTTTTGCTTTAAGCTTTTTTGTAAAATTGTCTTTTTAGCTGATTTTTAAAATTTAACTGATCATGGTCAGAGGACAGGATTTATGATACAAATAACCTGAAATTTGTTGAGATTTGTTTTAAAGAATCGAGTCTGTGGTCAATATTCAAAACTATTTTACATGTGCTTGAAAAAATATTTATTTTCTAATTGTTCTATGCCATTGACTCACAGTTATTAATTATGTGATTTAATCCAATCTGGGTTGCCCAATAGGTAACCAATAGCCACATGCATCTATTTAAAATTTAGTTTTTCAGTCTCACCAGCTGTATGGGCTAATGGCTACCATATTGGACAGAAAATATTTTGATCACCTCATACTGCTGCTCTGTACACTTAATGATTTTTAAAGTCTTATGACCTATAATTACTGAGTCATCAATATTAAAAGCTTCTTTTATAATACTATATCTTTCAATCTTCCCAAGTTTAGCATTAGGTATTTTTAGTAATTTGGAAATTTGTATCCTATTGTAATGCTCTGAATTATAATATTTTTATCTCTTTCCTTTGCATTCGTATCAATAGGCTCATAATAGCCTTTTTGAACTTGTAATTTCCTGGCCTTGTTTTCTGTCATCTTTCTTTCAGACTCTGTGGTGTCCTTAATGTTTTTTAATGTCTCTTGTGTACAGCACATAGTTTTTCTTTTTAACTGTCTAAAATTGTCTTTTAACTGGAGAGTCTATTTATTGTGATAACTGACTTGGATTTATTTCCAAATATTTGTACTTTTTCTTTCTTATTTGCTTTTTATTGTTACTAATGTTTAAGTATTTTTTCTTCCTTCTGAATTGATTATTTTTCTTCATTCTATATATTTTCTACTGGTTTAGAATTTTACATTCTCTTAAATATCATTCTTTTAGTAGATACCCTAGAAACTTTAAATTTCATATTTAACTTAACAGTGTCTCAACTTAGTATATTTATTCTCTTCCTAAACAATACAGCAATTTTATAGCTTGTTTCTCTTCCTTACATATAAGTATTTTATCTATTTTTTTTAGCTTCCTCTTGTTTTCTTTAAATATCACAAACTAAAGTTTATTGCTCAATATTGTCAATGTTTGCATAAATTTACTAACATTTTACTATTTCCTTTGTTCCCTCTTTTTTCTATCTCAGACTATTCTTATGAGATCTTTTTTTTTTTTCTTTTTCTGTAATACAGCCTTTGGATAGTCTTTTATTGAGGGTCAGAGGGTAGTACATAATTGTTATTTTGCCCTAAAAAGTCTTTATTTAGGACTTTATATAGGTGTTTTTTTCTGGGTGGCATATTCAAGGTCAACGGTTATTTTCTCACAATAGTTTGAAAATATTCTCATGTCTTCAGGGTCCATTGTCAAGAAGTCAATGGTCAGTTTAATTTCCATTCTTTTGTAAATAATCTGTAATTTCTGTTTAGCTGGGGATTTCTTTCATTGTGGCTTACATCCACTATGACACCTTAATCTGAATTTTAATTTGCATGTTTTTTTGGTTCTGGTCAATATTTAGCCATCATTCACCAAAATAAGGCCTCACCACTTTTATCTCTTCTTTCACAACTCCAATTAGAGATGTATTGATTGGTCCCGATCTAATCTTCTTACTCTTAACGTTTTATTTTTCGTATTTGACAACTCTGTCTCACTGGGCATGTTTCTGGGAAATTTCTTCAGAATCTAATTTCAATTTCACTATTCCTACTTCAGCTGGGTAGAAACTGCTATTTATCTCTAACATTAAGCTTTTAGTTTTATCTATTATGTTTTTATTCCTATAATGTTTATTTGGTTCTTTTTCAAATGTTATCCATTATTTTTGATAGTATATCCAATTCTCTCTTTATAAATTTTTTCAATCCAATAATTTCAATACCTGAAGATTTTGTAGGACTGAAAATGCTATTAGTTATCTCTATTGATTCACAATTACGGTATCTTGTTTCCCCATACATTTGGTGATTATTTTTTCTTTCGAGATCATGTTTCTTGGAAATATGTCTGTGAGAATCCTGTGAGGTTCAGTTGAAGGTATGTCTCTCTCAGATCATCTGCGTTTGCTTTTCTCAGCTACATGGAGACGTTACCAATCTGGGACCTCTTTAAAATATATTTTCAGCTTGAGTTTTTTCCAACCATTCAAATGCTGTGAAGTTAGGCTGTAAACATGCATCAGAACTGGCTTTCTATTACATAGCTTCAAGGGATAATTTCTTCTTTTTACTCTGAGCTAAAGTTCAGATAATCAAAATTTATACATTATCTTCTTTTGTAGAGTGGATTTTTCCATTTTTAGTTTTGTTTTTCATTGAGAGTCGAGCCCCCTGGATTTTGTTTTCCATAAAGGGATATTTGATATAATTTATTACTTGGCATGGACCCTTCTTCCTCATGTAGCCACTGAAATAAAAGCTGCGGGTTGCATGGAACTGGCAGGAGCCTTTAGGTCAACTTCTGGCTTTGGCATTCATTTATAGCCTTGGTTCATGATTTTTCTTCATTTTAGGCCTCAAGGATCTTCCTCACTTTCTTGCATGCTCAATCATACATTTAAAAGGATTTTAAAAATTATTTTTATTTTTAGTTTTTTTGAGACGAAGTCTCACTCTTGTCCCTCAGGCTGGAGTGCAATAGCATGATCTAGGCTCACTGCAACCTCCACCTCCCGGGTTCAAGCAATTCTCCTGCCTCAGCCTCCTGAGTAGCTGGTATAACAGGTGCCTGCCACCACGTCCGGCTAATTTTTGTATTTTTAGTAGAGATGGGGTTTCACCATGTTGGCCAGATTGGTCTCAAACTCCTGACCACAGGTGATCTCCCCACCTCAGCCTTCCAAAGTGCTGGGATTACAGGCGTGAGCCACCACCACGCCTGGCCTTATGCATTTTAAAAATGTTTATGGGAGAGGACTTCTGTTATATCTATTTGGCCTTAATCGTATAGTCAAAGTCCGTTACTGTGGATTTTTAAAGCAAGGGAGAGGCATGGTCAAGGTAATGTTTTATTATACAATGTGACATAAGGAAAAGGCGATTGTAAATAGAGGAACTGTTCTACAAATTAGATGGTAAAGACTTGGAGTATCATGGATATGACATTCTGCCTAACAGAGAGAGGCAAAACATACTATAAAAGGACATTAGTAGGATGTAGTGACCTGATGGATCAGCTAGTGGTAACTGCTTGATTTCACAGTTAGGCAGATCTGAACATTTTGAAAGCAATGTCAATAGGAGAGTGTTAATTTTCGGGGAAATGAACACTTTTTCAGTTTTATTTTATAGAGGGTGAATTTGAGGTGCTAGTGGGTCTCAGCTGGGGCTGGCACTACCTCCTCAGGTATGATTCGGAACCATGTGTAAGGTGCCACTGATATGTAGTGCTTCAGGTCCCATGAATGCTGAACATCTTACAATGTGTTAGATGGTCCTGCACAACAACTGTCCCACCCCAAATGCCATTAGCACCCTGGTCGAGAAGCCCTCTGACATAGCAACTTGGAAATGAGGATGTACAAGAGACAGGACTTGTGACTTCAAGAGAGAGAAATTAGAGCCAAATCTTTTTTTTTTTTTTTTGAGTTGGAGTTTCACTCTTGTTGCCCAGACTGGAGTGCCGTGGCATGATCTTGGCTCACTGCAACCTCTGCCTCCTGGGTTCAAGCAATTCTCCTGCCTCAGCCTCCTGAGTAGTTGGGATTACAGGCACCTGCCACCACACCCGGATAATTTTTTTTGTATTTTTAGTAGAAATGGGATTTCACCATATTGGCCAGGCTGATTTTGAACTCCTGGCCTCAAGCAATCCACCCGTCTTGGCCTCCCAAAGTGTTAAGATTACAGGCGTGAGCCACTGCACCCGACCAGAACCAAATCTTTAAATCTGTGAGTCATCCACAGTGACAACTGACTCCTGAGCATGGGACAGTCCGTGGAATGGAGCATATGGCCAGTTAAGGCCCTGCCTCTTAGGGTGCTGCAACACAGGAGAGGATGACAGAACTTAGGAAAGCAGCTCCAAAATGGAAAGGGTCTAGGCAACGTGATTTGTATTCGCTCCCTATTTGTGTTAAGCCACAGTTTATGCAGAACTTAGTGATTGCATTCATTCCTTTGATTCACGTATTGTGTTGCAGTTACTTTCTGTGCTCATCTCCCCTACAGACTGGGAGTTCCATCCGGACACTGATTCTGTACTCCAGCTTCTAGCAGGTAAATGAATGGTGAGTGTTGCAGAAAGGTAAATGTTCCAGGGTTCCAAGGGTAAAGCTTGGCCAGCATCATTGGATTTGAGGATTAGAATCATCTGAGTGGCAGACTCATGTTTCAGGTGATCAAGCTTTAAGAGGTTAAGGTGATGTAAGGAAGCAAACGTGAATGATCCAAACAGAAAAACCTTCTGAACATAAGGAGAGAGAGACAGACCAGCCAAAGGGTGATGAAGGAGAAAGTGTGGCTTCTTCAGGAGGGGGCGGGGCGGCAGCGAGTGGGGTTCTGCCTGTGTCTGTAGTCAAAAGTAAAAGAAATTGACAAAGAAGGAAAAATCAAAGCCCTGATGATTGGACCAATACTGATCAATAGCTACAATCACTATTATGATGTTTACTACTTCTTCCCAACATGCTGGGGCCCGAATCAACCCCATATAAACATTGCCTTGGAGAACATCTCAAGCCGTTTGGTTTCTTAACCCAATCTGATGAAGACACGACCAGGAGAGTCCAGAAAAGGACAAGAGGGACAGACAAGCCCTAATATTGAGACTTTCTGAACTGGCCTCTTTCTACTATTTAACACATTAAGAAAGAAAATAAAATTGATGACATTAAAATACTTAGCCTTGACCTTTACCCCTATTAGGTCGGTGCAAAAATCATTGCGGTTTTTACCATTGAAAGTAACATCAAAAACTGCAATGACTTTTGCACCAACCCAATACTTGTTACTCTCCAGACAGTCATGTGTTAGTTACTATTTGAAAAATGTGTCCATTTTTCAACAGCAGAGCAAGACACTGCTTATGCAGCACAAAACCTGAGGTCTCATATCACGCCTGCTGTTCAGTGCGGGCACAAATCCTTTTGTGTTTGTAACACATCAAACTGGCAGAGTCACACATTACTCATCCATTACCCGGTCGTCCTCCCAGGAAACTAAGATGCTAAAGCCTTTCTCGATGGCACAAGCAGTTAATAAAAGTGGCACAAATTCAAAGTCCTCCAATCTCACAGAAGAGCAGTAAGATGACAAAAAATTCAATAACAATAATAAGTGGCAGATTTTTCAAGTGGGTAAAAGGCACACATTTAAACAGTGAAATCACTAAAATTTGCCCTTATTCTTTTTTCCCTGACAGCAACAGGATTGGACACCAAAACACGGAATACATTTTTCCTTGTATGTGTTTAACTAAAACTTGTTTCATTAGCCTGTTGATTAACCTGCTGGTATCAAATGCGATTCTTCAGAGCCCTTCACATTATGTCAGTTAGTCATTTTTTTTTTTTTTTTTCTGGCAAGGCAACTGATTTCAGTTTGATTGTAATGAATGTGACAAATTACTCAATATTCAGATATATTTTTGGTTATTGCTGCTTTGCAACTCTGGATGAATAATTTGATTAAGACGCCTATTAGGAAGCAAATCTCAAAACATCAAAACCACCTGCCTCTGATTTCAACTGTTAATCTTCTTTATAACCTGCCTGGATGCATCGCCCCATTTTCTGTGAAGAACGAATTCCTTCTTTATCACTGACCTCTAGTTGTTCAAGGCTTTGCCCGCACTGTTCCAGCCGGTCTGCCATCTTGCTGCTCCTTAAACATCCAAGCACATTCCCGCTTTAGAGCTTGGCAAGGGCTATTTTTACCACCTGAAATTCTCTTTCCTTAATATCCTCAAGGACCTTTTGTTCCTCTTCCTTAGATGTTCTTTGAATGCCGTTTTGTTAGGCTGGCCTTCTCTTAATAACCTCCAAAGAGCATCTTTCCTTCACTCCCTTATCCTACTTTATTTATCTATTTGTATTTATCCACCTCTAATGTTAGACACTGTTTTGTTTATTGTTTATTTTGTCCCCTCCCACTACAGTTTATGATCCAGTAGATCTGAGCTGTTGTTTTGGTTTCTGATAACTAGCACCTGTCCATAGTTAGGCACTTAATAAATATTTTTCAGATACACGAATCCAAGTCATTATTCTATTTTTTTTTCATATCTAAACACATTTTTAGAAAAAGAATAAAAGAGAAAATAAATTTGAATGCTGGTGTTTTGGGATATTTTTTCCTTTATGCCTCAGTCTATCAGTTGAAATTTGATGTCACCTGAGGCAACCTCATCACACCTCATCAGTTTCTCCCGGCGTCAGTTGATTAAAGAATAGCTGCATTTTTTCTATGTAAAAGTTACAGCATTTATGCCGCTCATGTAACCCTCTCTGAACATGCATTTGCAGAATCTGTATTGGTGTTCATAACTGGGCTTATCTTTCAAACAGCCATCATCCGTAAGTGATAATCTTATTTGTATTCCTTGTGTCATAACTTTATATCACAACCCTATTCTTTTTCTTAGCAGCATTAAAATCAAATTTTAATTACTCTGAGTCTAGCTTTTCAGGAAGCTCAATAATCTACTTGTGTCTTACACTGACTTAAAAAAAAGAGTAAACCAGGGACTTGTTTTGACAGTCTACTCTTAAGATATGGTAGTGCAGGTTGATTTGGGAGGGCAGGAGTCGGAGCTGACTCCAGTCTGCAGTCAGCTCACGAGGCTGGCTGAAACTAATTGGCCTGCAGAGAAGAGGAGCCCATTTTCTAACTAGCACCAGGCTTTCTATATTCTGGGAGACCCTGGTATAGCCAACACTCAATGACAATTCAGTACAATTTTCTACACCTACCATATCTGTCATGCTGTACAGTTATATCAGTGTTCAGAATCACGACCTGAGGAAAGACAATTTTACTGAAGCGAGAAATTTAAAAATTGTGTGTCGCTTATTACATTTACAAAAGCAGGCAAATCTTAAGCAAATACACGCACACACGCACAAAAGATTTCTGTATATATTTGTCAAAACAAATTGTTTTTCTATTACACTTTTTATTCACAAGAAAATTCACTTATGAGGATTTCTGGGTTCTATCCACTTTCATTTCTGGGAAATCCACTTACCGGATTTCCCGGGTTCTGTCCTCTCTGTCTTCTTTAGGTTTAGGGTAATGCATAATAAAAGCTGATATCTGACAGATTCTTGGGAGACTACAGAGGTACATGGCATAACCCACACAAAGGGAGTAAAGCAGGGATTCTGTTAAAGCCTGGCTCATAGTCACAGGCTTTACAAAGATGGACTCAGAGGCCTGCCTACCTCCACTCCAGTCCCAGTAGGCTGGCAGTGATATCTCCAGCATAGCGTAAATCCTACAGATCTGCAAGGGGAACGTTGACAGCCTAGAGGCTCACGAAGTAGCTCTGTTCTCCATCTATGGACAGAGGCAGGGTGCTGGGCACCACCTCACCTGAAGCAGCTGATTCAGATGTCCACTATTTGACAGTGGAGGCCACAGAATTCTGTTCCTTCTCAAGGATATTACAGCCCCCGCATATTCCAGCCAGTGCAAGAGTGGCTGTGAAATAGAGATCAGTGAGTGAGGTGATCACTGAAATTGGAGCCAGGAGGTCTGGATTCTCTTCCACCTCCATTGTTGTCATCATGTTCCATGTCTTCCTCCCTCAGGCTCTTTCCTGGTGTCTAACAAGGGGCATGGACTTTGATGATCTCTGTTTCTGACTTTACTACTTCATGATTCTATGATTTTTTTTTTCTGATTATGTATTCAGAAGTGACCTAATGGGATATATATTACCACATACCTATTTTCTACACATTTCATACATTGTAACAACATCATTCACACCTCTTCTCACTAAAAGACATATTCTTCTCATTTCTTCATCAAGTTTACCACTGTTTTTTCTTTTCTTGGGGGGGATGAGGGGTGGATGAAGTCTCATTCTGTCACCCAGGCTGGAGTGCAATGGCGTGATCTTGGCTCACTGCAGCCTCCGCCTCACAGGTTCAAGCAATTCTCCTACCTCAGCCTTCAGAGTAGCTGAGACTACAGGTGCTCACCCCCAGGCCTGGCTAATTTTTGTATTTTTACTAGAGATGGGGTTTCACCATTTTTGGCCAGGCTGGTCTCAAACTCATGACCTCAAGTGATCTGCCAGCCTCGGCCTCCCAAAGTGCTGGGATTACAGGCATGAGCCACCGTGCTGGCCTGCTTTTTCTTTATATATAGCTACAAATGTTTTCCTATTCTTACTATTCTATTCTTCCTAGAAAAGGAGTTGCATTTTCTTACAAACATTTATAAAACCTTGTCCTGCTTATTGGAGCCTTGGCCACACTACCTATTTCCTGTGTAAATGTCACCTTCTTTCTAGACCAATGACTACTCAGAGGGTGGAAGCTATCTCACTTTATCTTTGCAGCTACGAAAGTTCATAACAATAACTCAGTATATATTCTCTGCAGCTACTAGGATTCATAATGATTCAGTATATATTAAATGACTTCATGAATTCAGTCTCATGACTACATACACACCTTTGGTAATGCTAATGCCACATAAGTCTAGTCCCACTCTCTCTCTCTCTCCTGTGAACTCCGGTTTCATATTCTTAACAATTTTTAATAGATTTCTGCATTTGGGTGGTACTACGTATATTCAATTATAATGGTTTCACTCTTTGGCCTTTCAACAAAACACATGTATCTGTTTGTGTCTATGCTCTCAGGAACTTCCTGTTCATTCTTCAACAACTGATCTCATTTTTAAATTCATAGAAAAACACAGGACATCAGAGAGAAATCCCTCAGCATTCTGTCTATAGGAATAGCATCTTCTCTTACAGCAGTTTTTCTTCCTACCTCGGGCCACTCCCTGGTTTTATGGTAGGGTTCTACCCTTTCTCTATCTTCTCAGGAGATGTACATTATTATTTATTCTTTATTTCTCTTAGGATTCCTCCCACTGGCATCTAAGACTGATAATCTGTCTTACTTGGAAACACACACACACACATACACATACACACACACACACGCACACGAACCTCAACTCTAATCATCACATGAAAATGGTCTTCATTAAGGTTTACTCCTCCTTCCATTTCATTATATCCAATAGATCTTTGCATTTTTTATTTTACCAGACCTCTCAGCAACATTTGATGCTCAATACTGTCCCTGTCATCCCCTTGTCTTGGAACAGTCTGTACACTTAACCTATGTCCCAAGAGCTGGTCCTGATTTCTCCTACTTCTCTGGTTGCTATTTCTATTAGTCTTAACTTTTTTATTTTTTTTTACTCAAATAATGAAAAAGTTGGCACTCTCCAAGTCCTGTCTTTCTATGCTCCCTCTTCTTCTGCTTTCTATGCTATCTCATCCATATCCAGGCCTTCGGTAGACACAGGACTCACTCATTTATACGTTTAGATCAGCTCTTTCCTCTGAGATTCAGACTTACACATCCAACTGTTCATTAGGCACCTCCACTTGGGTATCCGAAGCCCAATTCAAATGCACATAGAAGTCATGGCTGTACTATCGACATGTGGTCACTTTTTGGGATTTTGGACCTCTGTGAACAGCCCCAATCCATCCATCCTGCTAGTGAAGCCACCAGAAATGGTCATACACAAAACTTTGTCTGCTGTGTCTTGTGTCCATGACCACCCCTGTCTGTGTATGGGACTCAGGTGTGGCCGTGTGCCTGTGTGGTGATGATGGAGCCCTAGAGGAGGGCATGAGCTCCAGCTCCTGGACCAAGGAAATTCTGACCGCTTCTCAAAGAACTCCTTCTGCTCTGGAGCTGAGAGGGCTAAAGTGAGTGAGCGCTAAAGCTGCGGGAGACGAAAGGTTTTAGTCTATCCAGGAGAGGAGTATTGGAGAATTGGATCTCATCACCACTGTTTTCAATTTCATTTTTTTCACACCGTGTCTGAACAGCAGGCATTGGCTTTTCCTCTGACTGTCATTACCCACCTAAGGAAATACACAGCTAGGGAAAGATGCAAGCGTCTATGTGTAGTAAGGGGGAAAAATCCACCCCTCAAACAGCTCCACTCACCCCCCATCAGTTGGCACCTCCTATTTCATGGCCACCGTGGAGGCTGTAAAAGTGGGCAAAGCATTTTATTATGCTGCTGTATTTTTCTGTTTACTTCAGAGCATGTGTTTCTCTCCAGTATCACTCATCTCCATAATATATAGTTTCAAAGACACAATTTCATGCAGATGTGGGAGAAACAGAACAACAAATTCAAAGCTCCTCTTGCCATCAGTCCTTTGATTAAAGTGCCCTTTCCAGAGAGGTAAACATGACACTTCCCTCAGCCCCTACACGGACTTATTGCACAACTAGATTGCTGTATTTTTATTGCAGGACTGTGCCTGCCCTTGTTTAAAATTGTTTTGACCTTTGGATGAGCACGCATTAAAAAAAAAAAATTTCCATCTTTCTCCAGAATTAGTAAGCTGTAATAAAAAGAGGAAGGCAAGTTTGTCATATCTGAATGGTGCCTGGCAGAGTCACAGCAAATACTTGCTTGACAACTTCATTTTGCTCCTGGAAAGAGCTGCTTTGTGACCCTGACGCGGAATGCCAGCCCTGTGTAAATGATGCCTTCCTCGTCAGAGTCCAGATGGCAGCTCCTCCGGCCAATGTTGCCTTATTTCACATGGAATCACAATCCCAGGAGTGACATTCAGTCTGGAGAGGAAGCTGTTGGAAATCCCCCGTGTATCAATTTGCTACTTTGCAAGTTGAAAACACCTAAAAATTGCCATGCTCAGAAATGTACCACACATTGTATAAGGGTGAATTTGTAAGGATTGTGAAATTACCGTTTACTACATCACTGAGGCCGAAAGAGAAGTTCTCTTCAATAACAACTATGGTTAGTAATAAACCAACAGAAGGGTGTGTCATTGTGAAAACAGAGTCAATGCCAAAAAGAGCAAACCCAACCAAATGCAACATGCAAGAATATTAACGAACATCTTGATTGAGCCCTGTCAGAAGAAAGCTGGCGACAATAATACTAAAGAAAACATTGAAACTGAGCCCAGAAGCTTCAGTTCAGTAAGAATTTATTCAGTAGTATTACAGCCTGCCACTATCAGTCTTAAAAGAAAACTATCTCTTGTTGTATATTCTCAAAAGGATTTGATGTATGTTGCCTTATTCTTTCCAGAATGAAATCAGAGTGACTTGAAAAGAATCTAAAAGGATCCTTTCTCCCCGTCAGAAACAAAGAAAGATTAGGGAGTGACAATAATGGGCCAAGTTTAATTTATTAAACTAGAATAAGTTATTTCCTAAATCTATAAAAGTATTTGCTAAAAAGACAAAAATAAACTTGAGTTTTCAGAGAAAAAAAAACCCTAAAGATTGTTAAAAATTTTTGATACATAACAAGTAACTTTCAAGGAGTACAAATACATCTCGAAAAAAAAGGACAATTCAAATTACTATCAAATGATTAAAACATGAGTGATTACCAAGGTCGAGTGGCTAGGAGAAAGGCTGAGTCAAATACGTACTGTATTAGATGCTAGAGAACAAGAATTAATTTGACATTGTCCTTAATTTGAAGAGAAAATCGTCATCATCATCATCATCATGTACTGAACCATTACAAGATGTTCAGCTGTTTTAGGCACTGTACAAATAGATAATTTTCCAATGAGTAATAAAATAGAATACCTACACTCACTCCACTAAAAGAAAAAGAAAAAAAAAAACCCCTAAACTTCCAATGCTAAACTTTCCACTGAAGAACATACCTAAAGATGGCTGGAAAAATGTTACTAACATAGCTGCAAAACCATCAGCACACTCAGTTTCACCCTACCAAAATATAGTAATGAGAAAACTCAGTGTTGGAAACCATCAATATGACAGCCAGGATTCTTCTACACTTTGCTGAGAGCAGGGGCACCATGCTTTCATTCTCCAGTGTAGGGTATTAAATGGTAATATTCGAACAACCAGCAAACACTCGTGTCTGCCAATTTCAATGTTTCTTCCCATGTGTAAATGTTTCAAATGATTTAATATATTTTAGAGATTAGAAGCAATAAAGTAGAGCTTAAACATATAGAACCAAAGATCACATGCATTTCAATTGCTGCAAGAGGTAAACAACAACAACAACAACAGACAAACCACACACATACACACACAAAAAAACAGACACAACCCGGCTAGTATCTCTAATTTGTAATTAGAAAAAAAATGAAAGCCTTTGTCAGGTGTTCATTTAACAAAGTGTGTTGAGCTTATCTAGGAGGAGGAACAATTCAATTATTTATAAAAATTGTTTTTCAAACAGTACCATTTCTTATAGCTACGAAATAAATGAATGGCTTTACCAAAACTTTTCATTTAAAACTCTCTAGGGCACAAAATGGATGAGTGATAGAATAGTTACCTCAGTTTCAAATCTTAGTTAAGTATTCTCCAATTCTTTTATGTTCTTTTCCATTACTTTTTAAATCTAGGTGTTTTATTAGTCAGAGAGTCTCCATATGGTGTTCATAATGTTTAGCTCAGTGCTGGGCATAGCAGCTATTATATATGGATGGACTGACTGATTGGTTATCAGTTACTCTGGGACCCAAGAAAGAAGGGAAAATAAAAAGGCTTGGACAGCTGGCAGCTTCCAGGTACCAGCCAGACTGAGGTAACAGCTAGACTCCTGAACATAATACAATTCCATAGACTATCAGCTATTATCAAACAGGTTCACACCATGATCATGGCCAAACAACACACAAAAAAGCTTTCTTTGTGTCTGAACACAAAGAACCATGTGTGGCCACAAAAATAACCAAAAAGCTCCATCTTCTGGCTAACATGAGTGGCTACCACTTTTTTTCCCAATGACAAACGGCCCCATGTTGGACCTCCTGCTATCAAATTGCATGCACTCCCTGAAATCACCCAACACCAGCCTCAATCCTATAATATCCTCCTCTCCATGTTCCCTTATGAGGATGCCCCGTAGTTCCCCATAGTGCGCACCCCCTCTCGTGTTCCTGTTCTTGCAAGCCTACAGACCCACCTTCTTGTGGTGTGCTCCTGGTGGTCCCTGGCTGGTGGGCATCAACAAACTGAACATCATACCAGTAATAAGCACCCTACGTTCGGGCTTCCTAAAAAACAGCGTCTCTACCTTATGATGAGCCAGAGATTGACCAAATAGAGCAAAGCAGGGGAATATCACTCGCCCAAAACTGCTATTTTAAAAAAAAAAATTTTTGAGGGAAAGGAAGGAATACCAATATTTGATTCCAAGGTTTGGTGAAGCACATAATAACTACTTCAGCCACTTTACCCATTATCTGGTGTTACTGAAGAGGGGTTGATCGTTTTCTCATTCTACAATAGGAAAAATGACTGTCCCCATCCTCTCTGGTGTACTGCACACGCACACACACACACAAATCAGAGTTCCCATACAAATAAACACTATTTTGGCTGAGCAATATACATTTAAGTGTTCTTCTCTGCTTTTGAAATGATAAAAAAAGAAACATAAAATTTTTGAACAGCAGCACTAATAATAATAAGCAACAAGAGGAGGGCAATACATAAGAAAAAAGCCCAATACGTATCAGTAAGCAAACAAGACACCAAAGAAGAGTGAAATAAGATGGAGAAAAGAAAGTGACGTGAGAGAGCAGGACAGAGACAGGAAGAGACACTCATGCATTCGAAGGAGAATGGAAAGCACAGGGCAGAGTGGTCTCTTCTGGTAGGTTGTTGGGATTTTCTTTTCATTCTTTTATATAAGGTGGAACCTATTTGGGTCCCAATGTGGATAAAATAAATGGAATAATTTTTGGTTCTGCAGTGATAGGACCAGAGTGATTCACTACGATTTTTATGGTGTTGACTTTTAGCCCTAGATGGGACCACATAACTTTTGTTCTTTACCTCTGTACTCTACTCTCAAATATTTTGCCCCCTGAAGAATACTCCTTAATTGCGTTGTTACCACTTTTATCTGTTTCTGAAGGTAGGGTCACCTAGAATAACCTGATGCTGAAAATGCCCCAAAATGTAAATCTATCCCTCCTGCTGAAGTAGAAAGGGTTATGTTAAGCATTTTTTCAACCATAATTATTTATTTTTATTATTTTTTATTTTTGTAGAGACCAAGTCTCACTACATTGCCCAGGCTGGCCTTGAACTCATGGGCTCAAGGTATCCTCCTGCCTTGGCCTCCCAAAGTGCTGTGATTACAGATATGAGCCACTGCACCTGGTCATGTTAAGCATTTTTTAAAAAATTACTTTGTTTTATTTTCCCCAGGTCTATTCACTGGAAGCATTTTTGATATGGTTTGGCTCTATCTCTACCCAAATCTCATCTTGAATTGTAGTTCCCATAATCCCCATATGTTGTGGGAGGGAGCTGGTGGGAGGTAATTGAATCATGGGGGTAGGTTTTTCCTGGGTTGTTCTCATAATAGTGAATAAGTCTCACGAGATCTGTTGGTTTTGTAAAGGGCAGTTCCCCTGTACACAAACTCTTGCCTGCTGCCCAGAAAGACATGACTTTGCTCCTCCTTCACCTTCCACTGTGATTGTGAGGCCTTCCCAGCCATGTGGAACTATAAGTCCATTAAACCTCTTTCCTTTATAAATTACCCAGTCTTGGGTATGTACTTATTAACAGCATAAGAACAAACAAATACAATAAATTGGTACCAGGAAGTGGGGTGCTGGTATAAAGATACCTAAAAATGTGAAAGCAACTTTGGAACTGGGTAACAGGCAGAGGTTGGAACAGTTTGGAAGGCTCCAAAGAAGACAGGAAGATGTAGGAAAGTTTGGAACTTCGTAGAGACTTGTGGAATGGCTTTGACCAAAATGCTGATAGTGATATGGACAACAAAGTCTAGGCTGAGGTGGTCTCAGATGGAGATAAGGAACTTGTTGGGAACGGGAGGAAAGGTCACTCTTGCTATGCAAAGAGTCTGGCAGCATTTTGCCCCTGCCCTAGAGATCTGTGGAACTTTGAACTTGAGTGAGATAATTTAGGATATCTGGCAGAAGAAATTTCTAAGCAGCAAAGCATTCAAGATAAAGCAGAGCATAGAAGTTTGGAAAATTTGCAGCCTGATGAGGCAATAAAAAAGAAAAACCCATTTTATGGGGGAGGAATTCAAGCCTACTGCAGGAATTTGCATAAACAACAACAACAAAGCCGAATGTTAAACACCAAGACAACAGGGAAAATGTCTCCAGGACATGTCAGAGACCTTCATGGCAGCCCCTCCCATCACTGGCCCAGAGGTCTAGGAGGGAAAAATGGTTTCACGGGCTGGGCCCAGGGCCCCCGTGCTGTGTACAGCCTAGGCGCTTGGTGCCCTGTGTCCCAGTGGCTCCAGCCATGGCTAAAAGGGGCCCAAGTACAACTTGGGCTGTGGCTTCAGAAGGCACAAGCCCCAAGCCTTGGCAGCTTCCACATGGTGCTGAGCCTGCAGGTACACAGAAGTCAAGAATTGAGGTTTGGGAACCTCCACCTAGATTTTGGAGAATGTATGGAAATGCCTGGATGTCCAGGCAGAAGTTTGCTGCAGGGGCAGGGCCCTCATGGAGAACCTCTGCTAGGGCAGTGCAGAAAGGAAATGTGGGACTGGAACCCCCCACACAGAGTTCCCACTGGGGCATTGCATAGTGGAGCTGTGAGAAGAGGGTCACTGTCCTCCAGAATGGTAGATCCCTGAGAGCTTGCACCATGGGCCTGGAAAAGCCACAGACATGCAATGTCAGCCCATGAAAGCAGCTGAGACAGGGGGTTATACCCTGCAAAGCCACAGGGGCAGAGCTGCCCAATGCTGTGTGAGTCCACCTCTGGCATCATTGTGACTTGGATGTGAGTCATGGAGTTGAAGGAGATCATTTTGGAACTTTAATGTTTAATGACTGCCCTATTGAATTTTGGACTTGCTTGGAGCCTGTAGCCCCTTTGTTTTGGCCAATTTCTCCCATTTGGAATAGGTATATTTACCCAATGCCTATACCCTCATTGAATCTAGGAAGTAACTAACTTGCTTTTGATTTTACAGGCTCATAGGAAGAAGGGACTTGCCTTGTCTTGGATGAGACTTTGGACTTTTGAGTTAATGCTGGAATGAGTTAAGACTTTGGGGGTCTGTTGGAAAGGCATGGTTGACTTTGAAATGTGAGGATGTGATACTTGGGAGGAGCCAGGGGCAGAATGATCTAATTTTGCTGTGTCCCCACCCAAATCTCATCTTGAATTGTGGCTCCCATAATCCCCATGTGTTGTGGGAGGGAACTTGTGGGAGGTAATTAAATCATGGGGGTGGGTTTTTCCTGTGCTCTTCCTATGATAGTGAATAAGTCTCACAAGATCTGATGGTTTTATAAAGGGCAGTTCCTCTGCACATGCTCTCTTGCTGCTGCCATGTAAGACATGACTTTGCCCTTCCTTTGTGTTCTGCCATGATCATGAGGCCTCCCCAGCTGTGTAGATCTGTGAGTTCATTAAACCTGTTTCCTTTATAAATTACCTGGTCTTGGGTATGTCCTTATTAGCAGAATGAGAATGGACTAATACAATTTTATATTTTACATTTTTCTTAGCTAATTCCAAAGGCATACTAGCATACACTCCCTATCTTTTTATTTTAGCAAACGTTTCTGCTTAGAGCTCCTTAGCGGTAAGGAGTCCAGTTAGTGTTACTAATTTTAGTTTTCTCAATCCCAAGTTGGAACATGGATTCCTATTCCTGTCTATCAGTATAGATTTAAAATGTTAGCTTTTATTATGTATGTAATAAGTACAAACAATTAACATTAATGATTAATGATTAATGTCAAACTCAAATATTTGTTAGCACTTTTACTTTATTGAATGTTCATATTTAGTCTTTGATAAGCACATGTATTGAATGGTATCTCTTATCTGTGCATAAATCTAAAGAGACGTGAACTATTTTTTCATGCATACAATGCCTACTAACATATGCTATATATTTGTATTTTAATTATTACTTCATTTTTCCTTTTTCCTCTTGTTTGGCATTTATAGCAATCAACTGCCAAAAAGAAGAATTACAAAGTTGGATCTGATATGTTAATACTCAAAAGAGAAATAGTCCAAAAATTCTGTGGTATGATAACATCAGAAACTGAGAAATTCCAAAATAACCAAATCATGCCTTATACGTTATTCCAAAAAATTGGAACACACAGGGTGAGCAGGTTTCTCTTTCTCTACGGGGCATTTGTAATAGTCAAAGAATGTAGGGTGGGCCAAGGAGGAGTAGATTCTCTTTCTGGCTTTGCCACTGGCTTTTTCCTTCTAGGGATGGTGGTAATTTAAAAATCAGTTTCACTCATGTGAGTAAAAGTTAAAACACATAGGAAAAAAGCATTACCCAGGAGCATGTCGAGGTAGTGGCTCCAATCCAAGCAAGAAATCCAGAGCTAAAGGAAAGACACCAGAACTGGGAAGATAAAGACAGAGATCGTTGAAGCAGATGTGAGAGGAGCTGGCCTGTGCAAATTGTGCAAAATAAATTCCTGAACTACTCGGCCACGACTCACATAGTCTCATAGTGAAGAAGAGTGGATAGCATGTGTGCTTTGGAGGAGTAATAGGGCAGGGATGAACTCAAGAATGAAGGTAGGATTTAAAAAAAAGGTGGGGGGGAAGGAATGAAGAAGAATGGGTGGAGAAAGGAAAGTCTACCCACTTCAGTGGGCAGCAGCCCCTGTGGACGTGCCAAGCTGGTTGCAATGGCTGTAGTGGGAGCTGATACCCCAATGAGGACAACTGAGGCAGAGGAGTAATCCCAGGAGGGGGAAAGAACCAATAGACCTTCTGGCACTGACGTCTTTAAGTCCCAGAATGTTGGACTGGAAAATAGTAGTTAATATTACAGTTCAAACGAAATAGAACATGTACAAGCACTTTGTAAAGCCCGAGCCCAGTAAAATATCTGGGGCAGGGGGCCATGGAGGAGAAGGAATGTGGCCTTCAGGTCAGGTAGACTTAAGTTCAAATCTTGCCTCCTTTTGCAAGGCTTTAGACTAGCTACTTAATCTCCCTGGCATCTTTCCCCTAATGCAAATAGCAATAGCCACAAGTCACATGGTTAAAATATCTAGTAAATTCTTTTTCAATAAATATCTAAAGAATATTTAAATTATTTTTCCATTAAATGAGTGTAATGTACTTTACAAGAGATGACCAAACTGCTCAAACAGAGATCACCTGGCAGGGAGTCCGGTGATGGTTAGTCTGAGTTCATGGGTGACCAGGGGAGCATAATTACTCCAAACACCTTCTTTGCCAAGCCCAGTCAAAAGTAACGCTACGCTGGAAACCTCCTTCCTTTCTTACCTGGGACCAGGTAGTAGTTGGGGGTAGGGAAGATGCTTGGTTAGCCTGAGGGATAGGAGGGACTCTGAAAGGATCCCCCCATCCTCAGACCATGGAAGTAAGTCAGAATCTGTATTCCCTCGCCATCCACAGTGTCTCTCCCAGGGTCACAGGAGATGCCACATGAGGATCCCATCCTCCTTATGTCCCATCTTCCTAGGTGACTTCTACCTGTTCTCAAGGATGAGAAGTGTATTGTTTGCCTTGGATGTTCTATCTCTGATATAAGCAGAAACAGACTCAAAAATGCAAAGAATTTATGAATTGCTGCAAATAAAGATTTGCATTCTCTGATTATATACTGAGTGCCAGGATTGCCTTGGCATTGGGGTTGAGCATGTTTTCTCTGCCACAAGGTTTTTAGGTTGAGATCTCAGCTGTGGGACCAGTAACACGGCCTCTCAGCTTCCTGGTGCAGGATTGTGAATGACAGATGGCCAGCTGCTTGGGATTCACCACCATATCAGTTTCTGGACCACCCTTTCCACGGGCTGACCCAGGCAATGCTAAGCAGGGAGAGATACTCAGACAGGCCCATTTCTGTAAGATGTGGGACTCCTCACATGGGCAACTTTGGCTCAAGGACTTCCCATGAGCCTTGCTAAAATTTTCTAGAACTGCACAAGAGACTAAGAATTTTCCTACCCAATCTTCCTTCCTTCCCTCTTTCCTCCATAGGATCACACCAGTGTAATGGCCTGAGTCTCTCTCCGTTACGCTCCTGCAACCTCCTCACCAAATCTTCAACATAGACCAATACCATAAATCTCTTGCACATATAATCTTGTCTTGGCATCTGCTTCTTGGAGGACCTGAACTAACACAACACTTCTGCCATTTACTAGCTGTGTGACCTTGGGCATCTGATACGCCTTTGCCTTAGTCACTTACCTGTTAAATGGAGGTAATAATAATGTCCATCTTATAGGAGTGTTGTGATTTTTTTTTAATGTCTCCCTCAACCTTAGCAAAATATTTAGCACAGGTTAGATGCTGAATACGTATTTACTGGATGATCTTAAAAAATAAAGAAGGTCAAGATAATCAATTTAAATGGATAAACTGATGAGATGTAAAATACTCTAGGTTAAATTGTAAGTTGATATGAAACTGAGCTAAACCAGCCAATCCTTGGCACAAACTTATTATCCTCAATTTATGTTTTACATCATTCCATAGGCCTTTTTCTCAAGCAAGGAGGCTAGAAAAGCAAAACCAAAACTATAGTCATTATTCAGGGAGATTTGTACATCCCTCTGGATCAAGAGTCAGTTTTGACACTGCAGTTTATTTTTTCACTTCCCTTCCTTAGTTATTTTGAAATTACTACTGTCTTGTGAGCTGAAATTAACATCCATTTATTCTTCTACTTGTTTTCCTTGACTGTGATGTGCTGATTCGCCCTCCTCCAGGGTTGATTCATTTCTTTTTCACTTTGTCTGCATAAATTCGGCTTTTTCAGTAGTTGTACTTTGAAATTCTCATTCTTTTAACACATTGTTGTCAACTTCGAGATTTCCCTTTTATCATATTCTCAAACCATTTTTCTTCTATGAAACTTACACTGAAAGCAATACCTTATGATCAAACTATACACTATCATCCTACTTTATACCTTCGATGTGTACTTTAATAGACTTGTTTTCATTTTGAAAATGATATGCTGATGCAGCAACAATTTGATAATGCACTGTGTCATATACACAGTAATTTACTTCAGGATCACTGTAGCTGTTGAAAGGTTTTATCGTTTTCTACGTATTTTCAGCTTTAAGAGAACTGCTGAAGTGGCTGCATTGAAATGGAAAGATAGAGCTCTGTTCCAAGATGGCCGAATAGGAACAGCTCTGGTCTGCAGCTCCCAGTGTGATCGATGCAGAAGATGGATGATTTCTGCATTTCCAACTGAGGTACCTGGCTCATCTCACTGGGACTGATTGGACAGTGGGTGCAGCCCACGGAGGGTGAGCTGAAGCAGGGCAGGGCGTTGCCTTACCTGGGCAGTGCAAGAGGTCGGAGGATTTCCCTTTCCTAGCCAAGGGAAGCCATGACAGACTGTACATGGAAAAACAGGACACTTCTGACCAAATACTGCGCTTTTCCCAAGGTCTTAGCAACCGGCAGACAACGAGATCCTTTCCCTTGCCTGACTTGGTGGGTCCCATGCTCTTGGAGCCTTGCTCACTGCTAGTGCAGCAGTCTGAGATCAAGTTACGAGGTGGCAGCCTGGCTGGGGGAGGGGCGTCTGCCATTGCTGAGGCTTGAGTAGGTAAACAAAGTGGTCAGGAAGCTTGAACTGGGCAGAGCCCACCACAGCTCAGTAAGACCTACTGCCTCTATAGACAAAGTCAACAAGGATATCCAGGACTTGAACTCAGCTCTGCACCAAGCAGACCTAATAGACATCTACAGAACTCTCCACCCCAAATCAACAGAATATACATTTTTCTTAGAACCATATCACACTTATTCTAAAGTTGACCACATAATTGAAAGTAAAACACTCCTCAGCAAATAAAAAAGAACAGAAATCACAACAAACTGTCTCTCAGACCACAGTGCAATCAATTTAGAACTCAGGATTGAGAAACTCACTCAAAGCCACACAACTACATGGAAACTGAACAACCTGCTCCTGAATGACTACTGAGTAAATAACAAAATGAGGCAGAAATAAAGATGTTCTTTGAAACCAATGAGAACAAAGACACAATGTACCAGAATCTCTGGGACACATTTAAAGCACTGTATAGAGGGAAATTTATAGCACTAAATGCCCACAAGAGAAAGCAGGAAAGATCTAAAATTGACACCCTAACAACACAATTAAAAGAACTAGAGAAGCAAGAGCAAACAAATTCAAAACCTAGCAGAAGGCAAGAAATAACTAAGATCAGAATAGAACTGAAAGAGATAGAGATACAAACAGCCATTCAAAAAATCAATGAAACCAGGAGCTGGTTTTTTGAAAATATCAACAAAATTGATAGACCACTAGCAAGACTAATGAAAAGAGAAAAGAACCAAATCGACGCAATAAAAAATGATAAAGGGGATATCACCACTGACCCCACAGAAATACAAATTACCATCAGAGAATACTATAAACACCTCTATGCAAATCATCTAGAAAATCTAGAAGAAATGGATAAATTCCTGGACACATACACCCTCCCAACACTAAACCAGGAAGAAGTTGAATCTCTGGATAGACCAATAACAGGTTCTGAAATTGAGGCAATAATTAATAGCCTACCAACCAAAAAATGTCCAGGACCAGACAGATTCACAGCCGAATTCTACCAGAGGTACAAAGGGGAGCTGGTACCTTTCCTTCTGAAACTATTCCAATCAATAGAAAAAGAGGGAATCCTCCCTAGCTCACTTTATGAGGCCAACATCATCCTGATACCAAAACCTGGCAGAGACACAACAAAAAAAGACAATTTTAAACCAATATCCCTGATGAACATCAATGTGAAAATCCTCAATAAAATACTGGCAAGCCAAATCCAGAAGCACATCAAAAAGCTTATCCACCACAATCAAGTCGGCTTCATCCCTGGGATGCAAGGCTGGTTCAACATACACAAATCAATAAATGTAATTCATCATATACACAGAACCAACGACAAAAAACATGACAATCTCAATAGATGCAGAAAAGGCCTTTGACAAAATTCAACAGCCCTTCTTGCTAAAAACTCCCAATAAACTAGGTATTGATGGAACATATCTCAAAATAACAAGAGCTATTTATGACACACCCACAGCCAATATCATACTGAATGGGCAAAAACTGGAAGCATTCCCTTTGAAAACTGGCACAAGACAGGGATGCCTTCTCTCATCACTCCTATTCAACATAGCATTGGGAGTTCTGGTCAAGGCAATCAGGCAAGAGAAAGAAATAAAGGGTATTCGATTAGGAAAAGAGGAAGTCAAATTGCCCCTGTTTGCAGATGACATGATTGTATATTTAGAAAACCCTATCGTCTCCGCCCAAAATCTCCTTAAGCTGATAAGCAACTTCAGCAAAGTCTCAGGATACAAAATCAATGTGCAAAAATCACAAGCATTCCTATACACCAATAACAGATAAATGGAGAGCCAAATCATGTGTGAACTCCCATTCACAATTGCTACAAAGAGAATAAAATACTCAGGAATCCAACTTACAAGGGATATGAAGGACTTCTTCAAGGAGAACTACAAACCACTGCCCAATGAAATAAAAGAGTACAGAAACAAATGGAAGAACATTCCATGTTCACGGATAGGAAAAATCAGTATCACGAAAATGGCCATACTGCTCAAGGTAATTTATAGATTCAATGCCATCCCCATCAAGCTACCAGTGACTTTCTTCACAGAATTGGAAAAAACTACTTTAAAGTTCATATGGAACCAAAAAAGAGCCTGCATTACCAAGACAATCCTAAGCAAAAAGAGCAAAGCTGGAGGCATAACGCTACCTGACTTCAAACCATACTACAAGGCTACAGTAAGGCCAACAGCATGGTAGTGGTACCAAAACAGAGA
The DNA here is from genome assembly GCF_003255815.1 of Theropithecus gelada. Classification (NCBI taxonomy): domain Eukaryota; kingdom Metazoa; phylum Chordata; class Mammalia; order Primates; family Cercopithecidae; genus Theropithecus; species Theropithecus gelada. The sequence continues at coordinate 172,230,513 of NC_037670.1, read as the reverse complement.
TATAGAGCAATGGAATAGAACAGAGGCCTCAGAAATAACACCACACATCTAAAACCATGTGATCTTTGACAAACCTGGCAAAAACAAGAAATGGGGAAAGGATTCCCTATTTAATAAATGGTACTGGGAAAACTGGCTAGCCTTATGTAGAAAGCTGAAACTGGATCCTTTCCTTACACCTTATACAAAAATTAATTCAAGATGGATTAAAGACTTAAAAGTTAGACCTAAAACCATAAAAACCGTAGAAGTAAACCTAGGCAATACTATTCAGGACATAGGCATGGGCAAGGACTTCATGACAAAAACACCAAAAGCAATGGCAACAAAAGCCAAAATAGACAAATGGGATCTAATTAAACCAAAGAGCTTCTGCACGGCAAAAGACTACCATCAGAGTGAACAGGCAACCTACAGAATGGGAGAAAATGTTTGCAATCTACCCATCCGACAAATGGCTAATATCCAGAATTGACTAAGAACTCAAACAAATTTGCAAGAGAAAAACAAACAACCCCATCAAAAAGTGGGCAAAGGATATGAACAGACACTTCTGAAAAGAAGACATTTATGCAGCCAACAGACACATGAAAAAATGCTCATCATCACTGGTCATCGGGGAAATGCAAATCAAAACCACAATGAGGTACCATCTCACACCAGTTAGAATGGCGATCATTAAGAAGTCAGGAAACAACAGGTGCTGGAAAGGATGTGGAGAAATAGGAACACTTTTACACTGTTGGTGGGACTGTAAACTAGTTCAACCACTGTGGAAGACAGTGAGGCGATTCCTCAAGGATCTAGAACTGGAAATACCATTTGACCCAGCAATCCCATTACTGGGTATATACCCAAAGGATTAGAAATCGTGCTCCTATAAAGACACATGCATGCGTATGTTTATTGTGGCACTATTCACAATGGCAGAGACTTGGAACCAACCCAAATGTCCATCAATGATACACTGGATTAAGAAAATGTGGCATATATATCCCATGGAATACTACACAGCCATAAAAAAGGATGCATTCATGTTCTTTGCAGGGACATGGATGAAGGTGGAAACCATCATTCTCAGCAAACTATCACAAGGACAGAAAACCAAACACCACATGTTATCACTTATAGGTGGGAACTGAACAATGAGAAAACTTGGACACAGGGCAGGTAACGTCACACACTGGGGCCTGTCAGGGGGTGGGGGGCTGGGAGAGGGATAGCAGTAGGAGAAATACCTAAAATAAATGATGAGTTGATGGGTGGAGCAAACCAACATGGCATATGTATAACTCTGTATCAAACCTGCACATTGTACACATGTACCCTAGAACTTAAAGTATATATATAAATACACACACACATATATATATATATAAAAGAAATGGAAAGATACTTGGCTTCCCTTATAAATGATTAATTTCTTGGATAATACTTTTGGAAATCAGTTTGTATCTTTTGTGTTGTCAATAACTTGAGCTTGAATTCCTAGAGGTAGCTATATCATATACAATCAGTGCTTTGAGGAATACTCCAAATGACAGTAATAAGGCATGTATTTTTTAAAGTTCACTTTCTTTTATCATTGGTAACAAATACCTTTTTACAAGGTACATGACAAAACAATCATATATATATATGTGAAAGAGTGGTCCCAGAGATACTGGCCAAAGCTGAGTGCTAATGTAAGGGGTCCCAGTTATAAAGATTTGAAGCTGAAGAACCCCATCCCTAGGAAGTTATCCTACTAGATTTTCTCCAGACTGCCCTCTTTAGTCACACAGATTCAATAAAGAAGTACATTATAGGACATTATAACAAATTGTAAATTGTTAGTGTGCATTATTACGCACACAAAAGATCCATGTTATAGGAAGTTTATTCTGTGATTTCAGATGGTCTTGGATACAATACAAGCCAAACAGAGTGCTTGGAGGAGTACTGGGGAATGGTTGAAATGGATGCAAGTGACTAGTGATTTGAAATTGGTGCTTATATTTTCAAGTTTTGCTAGTTGCATTTTAAACCTCTAATGCGGTACTCATGGTTATGCGTCAGGCATTTGTAACCCATGGTTTGTCAGGCTATTATCTTTTTTGATGGTGGACAGACCGAAAGGATGTGGTTGATTTTCAAAGCTTCCTTGAAGTGGTTTGCTGGAAGACCATTTCATCAGTGATTAGATTATACCTGCATCACCACAAAATACCATACTGGCTAACTCCTACCCTTCATGTCTTAATTTTTTTCTGAGATGGAGTTTCACTCTATTGCCCAAGTTGGAGTGCAACGGCATGATCTTGGCTCACTGCAACTTCTGCCTCCTGGGTTGGAACAATTCTTCCACCTTAGCCCCCTGAGTACACTACCATGCCCAGGTAATTTTTATATTTTTAGTAGACACAGGGTCTTACCATGTTGCCCAGGCTGCTCTGGAACTCCTGACCTCAAGTGAGCCTCATGCCTCAGCCTCCCAAAGTGCTGGGATTACAGCCATGAGCCACTGCATGTGTTAATTTATGCCACTTCAAAGAAATTTATGTTGGACCCTTTAGATTAGGTTAGGTGTCCCAGCTTTGCCTTCCTTTAATACTTGGGAATCTTCCTTTCATCGCATTAATGATTCTATAATACAATGGCTGTTTTAAATGCTTTTCTCTTCTAATTGGATTGCAAACTTTGTGAGATTGGTGATTGCCTAAATCTGGTTCAATTTGTATCATCAACAGCCTTTACAACAAAGTTGGTATGTGGTAAATAGTCAATGGATGTGTTTGATGCCTGTGTAACTGAACAGCCATGGAGATTTATCTGCATTTATTTTGCATTTATTTATGCATAATTTCTCTGTCCTTTCGTGTTATGAGGCATTTATAAGCATGGGCTGGGTCTTATTGATCTCTACGGCTCTATTACACTAATATAATGATTCAGATACAGTGGAAGTTCAAGTATCTGCTGAAAGTGTGGTCTGATGGCTCAATAACCACCATTATGTTGGAAAGGCACTGGGCTAGGTTCCAAGGGACCCTATTTGTATTCCTGCTTTGACAGAAACTGCTTGTGCTTTGGGAGTAGAAACTTAGTTCTTTCTCACAGTAGACTGCTCTTTTCATCAGATGAGGTGAAAATCCTTATCACAAACAGAAGCGTGGTTGACATAGAAAGGAACACCGACAAGAAAAGCAGCTGGGGTGATATTAAGAAAGAGTTCAATTTAGTAGACTGGTGAAAAAAAGGTGTAATTGTTTCTGTCCACCTGAGGAAAAGCTACAGGAAAGAAAACAGTGGGTCAGTATCTTTCATTCCAAGTTGTCACCTGGAATCCCTTTGTCATCATCTTAAAGATAGTTTGATATGAGAGATAACACACATAGCATTTTAATTCAGCCTGAGCAATAAATGAACCCCGTATTGTTGCACAGAGTGTCCAAATATTGTATTAGTGCATTTTCGCACTGCCATGAAGAACAACCTGAAACTGGGTAATTTATAAAGAAAGAGGTTTAATTGACTCACAGTTCCTCACGGAGGAGGAAGGCCTCAGGAAATTTACAATCATGGCAGAAGTAGAAGGGGAAGCAAGGCACGTCTTACATGGCAGCAGGAAAGAGAGAGAACAAGGATTTGGAAACTGACAAACAATTTTTTTTTTTTTTTTGAGACAGAGTCTCACTCTGTCACCTAGCCTGGAGTGCAGTGGTGTGATCTAGGCTCACCGCAACCTCTGCCTCCTGGGTTCAAGTGATTCACATGCCTCAGCTTCCCGAATAGCTGGGATTACAGACACCCACCACCACACCTGGCTAATTTTTTTGTTGTTGTTGTTGAGACAGAGTCTTGCTCTGTTGCCCAGGCTGGAGTGCAGTGGTGTGTTCTCAGCTCACTGCAATCTCCACCTCCTTGGTCCAAACGATTCTTCTGCCTCAGCCTCCTGAGCACTGGGATGACAGGTGCAGATCACCATGCCCAGCTAATTTCTGTATTTTTAAGTAGAGATGGGGTTTCAGCATGGTGATCTGCCCACCTTGGCCTTCCAAAGCATTGGGATTACAGACGTGAGCCACTGCACCCAGTCTCCAAATACTATCAAAGTACTCAATTTTGTGAGAACTCATTCACCATCCTGAGAACAGCATGGGGGAAACCGCCTCCATGACCCAATCACCTCCCACCAGGTCCCTCCCTTGACACATGGAAATTACAATTCAGGATGAGATTTGGGTGTGGACACGGAGCCAAACCATATAAAATATTAAAGCCATCTTCTTTATTGCCAATTTGCAATATCACTATATCTATCTTACTATCTATTTATATATGTAAATATATATATAAATATTTATGAGAGAAAGATAAATAAGACCTATATCATCTAATGAAAAAAATTCATTTCTTAATGGATAATGATACTATAACCAATTCTGTGGGCACTATTTTGCCATCTGCTTTATTTCTTTTACTTTTATAAACTTTATTCAAAGTTACTTTGCTCGTGAGAAGAAGCCCCATTGTATTAACACATGCTTTGAAATGAATCATCAAGTCAAGAGATGAGATTGAAAGAGGTTAGACTTTACCACAGGGACACCCATAATTAAGATGGATATTAAGAGTGACAGCAAGATAATGTCTGAATTCTAGTAATGTTTTAAACAAACGGGCATTGAGAAAAACCATCTTAAAGTATCTTACTCTCTGGTTTTCAAATAGCTCCTTGGAAAAAAATAAATACTACCTTCTCGTGAGACAGCTTACAAACTTGCATTATTAGCTGCACTGCAGAAACTATGACTACATTTTTTTTGGGGGGGTCTTGATCTTGTCAGCACATCATTAATTTGCTATTAAACTACCTGCTTTACAAAGTTTATTTTGTAGCACGGCATGGTGTTTTTCTCTCCTTAGTGATCTCATGAGACAGCAAATTACTGTGTAAGATAACGAATGACTAGAACTTGGCAGATATAATATTTCTGTTGTTTTCCCTGCTTCCATTGAGATGCTGTCAATCCCTAACAGCATTATAAACAGATGGCTAATTGTTACGAAGCTCTGTATTGTTAATGCTGAAACTTCCCTACTTCTTGGTAACATATGGTTGAAAAAAATCATCTTAGGACATTTATAAGGATAATGCAAACCCAGGACTAGTTCTTGAGAAGTGGGAGGACATTCTGAGTTATCTGTGAACTTATATCTTATATTCGCTTAAGGATAGAACTTTGGTTTCCTAAGAGATAAGAGGAGTTCGGATATAGCCTTATGTAGAAGTTTCCTAGGGTTGCTGAAACAAATTACCATAAACTGGGTAGCTACAAACAAAAGAACTTAATTTTCTCATAGTCTGAAGACTAAAAGTCCAAAACGCGGGTGCCAGCAGGGCTGTGCTCTCTCTCTGAAGGCTCTAGGGGAGAATATTTCCTTGCATCTTACTAGTTCCTGGTGGTTGCCAGCAAACCTTAATGCCTCTTGGCTTGTATACGTAGCTCTTAGACTCTAACTTTGTCCTCACCTGGCACCCTCCCTGTGTGCCTATGTCCACAGGTCTCTCTTATGAGGATACGAGTCATTGAATAAGGGCCCACTTTACTTCAGTATGACCTCATCCGAACTCGATTACATCTGCAACTCCCAAATAAAGTCCCATTCACAGATTCCAGGAGTGAAGAATTCAACCTATCTTCTTTGGCAGTGACACAATTCAATCTATATTCCCAGGAACTTGTTAAACTACGTATCAATAACATTCAGTTTTCTTCTTAGTGGAGCTCTTTTGCTCTAAGGAGACAGAAGCTTTAGCACTGGAAAGCTTTTATTTCTGTGTTGAAAGTATTTTCATTTTGATTAGGCCTGACGCAGTGGCTCACGCTTGTAATCCCAGCACTTTGGGAGGTTGAGGCAGGCAGATCACCTGAGGTCAGGAGTTGGAGTCCAGCCTGGCCAACATGATGAAACCCTGTCTCTACTAAAAATACAAAAGTTAGCTGGGCATGGTGGCGGGCGCCTGTTGTCCCAGATACTCAGGAGGCTGAGGCAGAGAATTGCTTGTACCCAGGAGGCGGAGGTTGCAGTAAGCCGAGACCGTGCCACTGCACTCTAGCCTGGGCAACAGAGAGAGACTCCATCTCAAAAAGGAAAAAAAAAAAAGTATTTTCATTTTGATTAATATCCAATGCTTGTCCTTGAAAGTAATACCTCATCCCGTTCAACATACTTGGGTCTGAAAAGAGTGCAAAGTTGATATTTTTAAAAAGATCGTACTGTGTAGTTAGAACTGGAAAGATTTCACAGAGTCCAGTCTCTGAAGGGAATTGATATTGTCCATGTTCTTGCCGTGACTCACACTATTTTTACAATAGGTATATAATTGCTTGCAGCAGAGGCAAATCACTGTAGCTTGAATATAATTTGTATTAGAGATGTATATTCGCATTGGAGATTTATGAATTTTTCTAGTGCTCTGTCTGGCTTTATTTTATTGATGTTTTGTTGTGTCAGAGTTTTATTTCTGAACTTTAGCTTCTAAATGGTAAACGGGCTTTACTTCTTAGAGGCAAATATTCATATCAGTGCTTAGGAGGCCTGTTCTCAATCGGCATCAAGAATCAACCAAAAGCAGGACTGCCTCTGACGCCAAGTTCTTGGCCATTTGTTGTCTTGAAAATTCTGACATTTAGTTTTAGTAGTTATCAGGTTTATTTTGACGATGAACCTGATTAGTGCCAATTGATGAGATTTGAGAGTCACATTCATACTAGCTTTATAAAAAGTGTAAATTTTTTTCAAATTGAGTGAATAGCATTTGAAAACTTTTGCCAACAGCAATGTAATATGTAGATATTTAGATGCTCAAATAGCCTTGGAGGAGACCAGAGAAAACCCATTTTAAAAGACTGAATTTCAAACATAGTGAAACAATTAACATTAACATGGATCTCGCACGGAGACAAATGCAAGAATTCCATGTGTTAGAAAAACAACTACTTAATTTGGCTTATGTCAAAAAATACAGGAAACATCCTGATTAACCTTTATATAGTTTTATTTTGGCTACAGACTTTATTTTAATTAAATTAACCGAGATAAAAAGTTCTGACAAATACACCAAAACATTTAGTTTACAACAAAAACTTTGAAAACACACCCTGGGTTATGGTTATCATTCTGGCCCAATGTCACAGATAAAGCCTGTCATCTTCTTTGTCCCAGCCTCTGTCTCTCCCTTTCCTGCCTTTCATCACATTTATGTCTGGCTGTGACAAACTTCCCTGGGGAACCCTGAAAATGGACTGATTCTGTCTCTTGAGACAGATTTCCTTGGGTGAGGGGTACACTCAAATCTGTAGACTTTTAACGAAGATCCGGATTTTCAAATATTACTGACAAACATTCTCCAAAACCTATCCACCCCACTCCCCCCGCAATTTCCTGAGTTTTATTATTGCTAGAATTTTAGCTGTTCTGTATGATTAATCCTTTAACAGAAGTATTTTTCCTTGGTCATTGCCTGATAAGAAATTAAATTCCAAACTTTTTCGAATTTTTGACTTATATGAACAAAATGTTTCTAGAGCAGAAAAAAAACAAAGCCAAACTAATTCTGACATAATTAAGGCACTCTTTGTGTCAACAGATAAGTATTGGACACTTGAAACATGCAAAGCCTTGCCTTGAGTACTGCACACAGGCTCTCTTTGGTACCATTTTCTCTCTTTCCCTGTCTTGGAACATAGAGGAGGATTCATGTGCAAGTTATGAGAAGGGTGTTTCGGCATTTCCCCACTCACATTTATTCATTCTGTTTTTTCATGAGGAGGCTGAGTTATGATACGAGAAGGGTGATTAGTGAGACAGGAAAAGTGCCAGGGCACACATGAGTCCTCTGCTTGGCCAACTTCTTTTCTTCAAGTTCTCCTTAGTAGCTGAAAATGCTCAGGTAGTGAGTCTGGCCTGGACTCTGGGCCTTATTTTATGTTTGAGATTGGGAAGGTGATTCCAAAACACAGCCAAGGTCTAGAACTATAGCTGAACAAGGAACCCTGTGTGGGCTCCAGGAGGCAGCAGTGTGGGCTGGCTGAAGAACTGAGAAATGCACCTGTTTCTGCCTTGGGTTAGCAAGAAAAAGCATTTATCTTGGTGATCCAGGTGGTCTCCTGGACCTCAAAGTAATCAAGCAGAGCTCTGTTCTTGGGCAGAAAAAGCAATTCTTTATTGGGTCAGGAGAGGTTCTTCCAGGGAGTTTAGACTGGGGACATGGTTTCACTTCTGCAGAGCCTTCATAGTCCATGTGGAAAGGGCAAAGCCTTTTACAAAAAGGAGGTGTTCGAATCAACATGGGCTGAACGTCTTTTTAGACACCAGAGAGCCAACCTTCAATGTTGCCTCCACCAGAAGTGGGAGTATAAGTTTTTTGCAGGGCTGGGCATTAGTAGATGTTTCATCTTTTATACTTTTTTTCTTACCTGGGATTAAGGGATGAGTACCCAGGGAAAGCTGAATTACGTTTCAATAGGAAAATAGAGAGTAAAGGGGAGTTTTATACTGCAAATTTATTTATTTATTTTGCAATTGTATTTCTTTATTTATTTTTAGTAGAGACCAGGTTTCACCATGTTGGCCAGACTGGTCTCAAACTCCTGATCTCAAGTGATCCGTCCGCCTTGGCCTCCCAAAGCGCTGGAATTATAGGTGTGAGCCACCACGCCTGGCCTACACTATAATTTTAATAGCTAATGTTAATCAAAGCCTAGAGAAGTAAAAGCTTTTAAAAAATAAGAGTAGGAGAAGAAGCATCCAGGTAAGATGACACTCAGAGCTTGGTAATCCTAGGTTTGAGAAGAGACAAACACTTGACAATGTGAGTAACCTCTTGGTGGGAGATTTCTTCCACTGAAGTTCAGGTTCGGAAGCCATGCAGAGACACAAACTGGCCCAGACCAGTTGGCCTCCTAGGAGCCAGAAGATTTTCTCTTTCTCCCGCCTCTTGTTAGTTTGTTCTTCTTCCCCTAGACACAATTAAATCTCCACCATGACGTTTACACGCCAATTAGAGGGCAAATCTACATCACAGTCTAGCAGAGTGAGTCTAATAGAAATACAATGTGAGCCACATATGTAATTAAACATTTTCTAGTAATCATGTTAAAAAAGTAAAAAGAAACAGATGAATTTTTGAAAGTCAATTTTCCTGTTTTATTTAACCCCGTATATCCAAGATACGATTCTTTCAACATGTAAACAATTATAAATGGGCTATTTTATATTCCTTCTTGGGCTGTGTCTTCAAAATTCTTTTTTATTTTGTACTGACAGTATATCTCAATTTGGCCCTTTCGTTTTAATGGAATTAATTATTCCAATTAGAAATAACTAACTTATACTTAGATTCCATGTAGTTTACGGTTGAAAAAGTAGATTCACATACCTGAAATTGTTTCAAGTAGACTTCAAAGTCTTCCAATAGTGAATTGAGAATCAGTTTTTAAATGTCATTTTAAATTAATTAAAACACAATGAAAATTAAATTCCTCTGTCACAACAGCCACATTATGAGTGCTCAACAGTCACCCGTGGCTAGGAGCCACTGTATTGGATGGTGCAGGGCTAGACTGCACTAGATACCTGGTTCTGAGAACATAACCTTGGAGAAGGGGCTGGGGAGTTATATATTTTCTAAATGTTGTGGGTATGCAGTTGATACTGTAATGACTTCATGTATCCTAGCCACTCTTTCAAAAAGTAGGATTTGAAGGGCCTATGTCACTAGAGAAACACAGTCTAAGCTACTGTTTTGATTTCTGTCTGATGCTTGCTTCCATCTGTTTTTCAATTGGTTCAGCACTCAGAGTGCAGAAGGGGATGATGAATGACCAACTTCTAAATTCTTATGAAGTTAAAAAAATGTGTACTTCTTTGCTTTCAAGAAACTAGTAATCATTTCCAATAAGTCTGCTATTTCATTGCACGTGAGCTTATATTGTTATTCTTCAAGGTGAAATAAGGGCAACTCTTCTCTACCCGTAGTCAACTTTCCCTCAGAAAGAGGAAGCACGTTTTTATGTTATGAATCCTCGACAGAAGAATTAGCTGGTATAATAGCCGAATTGATGTGGAGGTAGGCACACAAGCTGTCAGCACATAAACATCTTGCACAGTGTGTACAATTGATCTAAACCACTGTTGACTTTCCACTTGCAACAAGCTTAAATTGTTTTCTCTGGATTTTGAATGCCATTTTAAAAACTGTGAGAGAATTTTTCTACAAGATAGTTTAGATTTTCTAAAAGTAACTTCTATACTCTTCCAATCTTTCTACACTTCGTCAAACTTTGCAACACTCATTCACTTTGCAGCATAAACATGCTCAACAGTGTTTTGAGTCTTTGGTATCAGTAAGCACTTTATATAAGCAAATACCTAACAGTGAAATTCTAAATTAACCATAAAAAGAACAAGAAAAATATAAAGAGATAAAGGTTAGTATTTATGGCTCATCAATGAAAACCAACAGCTAATATAGCCTGTTAAATTTTATGGCAAATGCTTCATCCAGAAATAATTGTGTTAGATTTCAGATTATGAAATGACTGTGCCAACCCAAATTCTAGTGTTCACAGGGCAAAGCAGCTTAATTAGTGCCTTTTAAACAGAAATATCATATGTAATCGAGCTTCTAATTTAGATTCCACTACTGTAGAACTTGTGAATATTCAGAAAAGGATTGTGTTGAAATTTACTTAGTATTTGTAGGAGATAAATAAATAGGATTTTTAAAGCAGTGGTTAATCTACTCAAGAAAACTATTGTTAAGGATTTAAAACACATTACTTTCTACTAATGTACAAATGGGTGGTCTCTAAGCTTTAAAATAGGCCGTTTAAGACATGTCCTTAGTAACAGTTAGAGCCATGCCTCTGAATTAGGTCTAGAATTGAATGCAATAAATCTGCACTTCTTTTAAAATACTACTTCGGTGATTTCTGATTCAGACTTGTCTCCTCCCCAATTAATCTTCACTAGTGAGCTGTGATTGAACATAAACGGAGAATATCAGTCTTGGATAGTGGTGGTGCTACTTAGATACTTCAGAAAATAAGTGACATTCGGAGATAATGATCAGAAAGAAAAGGTGGGGGTAGCACAGCCTTACTGCCACCTGTGACTTAAAAAGACACTTTATTGACAAGCCCTTTCTTCCTGGAGAATTTAAATGTGACACATGGAGTACAATGTTCCTTCCATCTGTGGGCCAACTTTTAATGTTTCCCTGGTCCTACTTCAGCATTGGGTTAAAGGGGTAGGAGTAAGTGGAGAAGAAAAAGAAAAGCAGAGAGAGGATGACTGCAGCAGATCCATAGTCTCATAAAATAATTTCTTAAATGTCTACATTTCAACCAGCAGAGGATCCATAGTCTCATAAAATAATATCTAAAATGTCTAGGTTCCAACCAAGAGTCACTCACAATATCAAGGACCAGGAAGACCTCAAACTGAATGAAAAAAAAGGGAAATCAATAGATGCCAACCCTGACATGACAGAGATGTGAGAATTACCTGGTACAGATTTGAAATTAGCCATTCACTGAGTAATTACAAACATGCTTGCAATGAATGAAAAACAGACAATGTAAAAAATGTAATCTTTAAGGAAGCCTTTGTACAGTCTACTTAATCTTATATTAGTTTTTTTATTTTAATGTATGTGAAATTTTGAATGGATCTGAAATTTTGTCAAGAGTCAACATTAAGAATACTTCTAGAGAAAGATGTGTAGCTATGGGTTTTGTCTCATCTAATCATGTTGCTAAGTCACTCATAAATCAGAACTTTTCAAAGGAATCAAAACTTTTCAAAACATCCTAACACAGTTTTGGAATCATACAGAAAACTTTTCATTCACGCCTCCTCTGTAATTGTAGTTTGCAAAATAGGAAGAGTGGATGGATAGAAATTCTTGGCAATAACAGTTAAGGTTGTGGGGCTATAACTAAGAGAACTTGTAATAAGATCTTCTTTGATATATTAATTAACTACATAATTCATGAATTCATGTTGTAAAATGTTCAGCCATGTGATAACAACCTGAGGACCATGAGGTTGTGCAAACCTCTCTTCACACTGGAGTTCCCAAAGAGGCAAAGGACTAAAAATTAAGGTCACAATATAGACTTTTTCAAGCAACTACATTTTGAGACCCATGCCAGGATAAGTAGTTCTTATTTGCTGCTATGCTACAGCCAAGGAATACAGTGATTGTTTTCTTTTTTTTAACAAATCAGAAAAATCATTTATTGTTTTTTAAAGATTTTTACCAAAAAGCATTTGAAAGTAGAAACATTTCTTTTTGCTTAAATAAAGGTTAATCTTGAACTGTCTTAAAATGTTACCTCTTTCCAGAAAAGGATCTTCCCCAGTGATACATATAATTAAGCTATGCTTGAAGGCTGAAGCAGCCCGTCAGCTAGATACTGAAGTCTCAGCTGGTTATCTCTTCTCCCATCCAAGTACTAACGAAACCAGCCCTGCTTAGCTTCCGTGATCAGGCACATTCAGGACGGTAAGGCCATAGACAAGCCGCCTCTTCTATTTTTGGTTTGTGCCCATTTCACCTGCACATCCATTCCAATGCCCAACATGCCTATTGCTAAAAAGGACTCAAGTGAAAGTGATGACAATCTCACTTGCCTCCTGACCACAAATGTGGCCTTAGTGACGGAAAGGGCATGGCTGGGTCCACAGAGTCCCGGACCTGCTCACAGGTGTGCAGGGCTGGAGAAGAGCTTGTTCAGGAATTGTCCAAGCTGACAGAACAGGCAGGAGGAACAGGTTTCTTTGCGTGTTTCTACTGTACAATTGGGTGTCCTGTGGATACTTATCAAAATAAAGATGGGATTCATCTTAAATTTTCTGGCTCTAAATTGATAATGCTGCATAAGGTATTTACATAATGACAAGATTACTTCAGAAGGGGACAGTCAGGTAAGATGACCTCAGATGAGGACAGTCAGAAGCACAATCCTGACTCCTACTCAGCAAATCAAGAACAGTTGTAGTGAAACAGATTATGTTCTAAAAGTCTACACTCCTGTTACCTCAAAGATGATTAATTTGTTTTCCCCTATAAACAATGATACTGAGGAATGAAATTACTCAATCTGTTGGTATATTAACATTCATAATTGTGTTTATTGAAACACATGGTCATTTACTTGATGAAAATGTAATATTGGCCTTGAGATATTTTCATCTGTGCAGACTGTCGTAATGATATTACTATATTACGCTAATGGTCACTTTACAAAAATGAAAGTTATAAAATGGCAACAGAATGTTGCTGTTTTATGCCATTTTTCCAGTAGAATCTCAATGATATATTAAATCAATCATATTTACTATACTTCTAGGGGAAATTTTACTGAACAATTATCATCCTGATTTAATATACTTTTCAGAGTACTTAGCTGGAGTCTGGCAAAACTGACGGGAGTTACAGAATCACTAATACGGAGATGTTAAAGCTTTTTTGACTCTGATCTCACTATTTGAGAAAAACAAACAAAATTAAAATTCCTCCCAAACTGTCAACAATACAGTTACTCATCGAAAGGTTTGGTCTTTTGTGTATGAATCATGATTAATAAATTCTATTCTATGAATTTTTGTCCCCTGGTATTTAAGCTTTCTCTTGTTTCTGTAATTTGGAACAATTTCAGGAAATTAAATATTTAGTTACTTTTTTACCATTAACTAAAATTTGAAGCCCAAATGCCTTTTAAAATTCAGACAGGCCAAATTTTTAGCAGAAAAAGATACTTGAAACGCAACTGAAATATTTAAATCTAAATACAAAAGCTATTTTAAAACAGCTGAAATTATTCTCTTCCTCCTTATTCTCAGAGCTGCATATACTTACAGCAGTTATTAAAGTTTAAAATACATTGAATTAAAAATTATATTATTAACATAGAATATGTGGAAATAAATATAACATGCTGTGATTCACAGAACTGGCTGCACTATCTTATGCATCTGTAACAAATTGTCTCTATCAAAATTTCTTAGTCTGCAAGGGACTAAGGGCTTATAGGTGTCTTGTTCTTCATGAAGTTTAGGGATAATGCTCTCCCCTAATCACATGGTTGTTACTTACTACCTATGTGACCTTTGGTAAAGTATTTCAGCGGGGTGTTAATTTCCTTATCTGCAAAATGGGAGTAATCATGTATCTACCTTTTATGGTTGTGAAGAGCAAATGAATTACCCACATAAAATATTAAGCACCTTGTAACACATGTGAAGTGAAACATATGTGTTTATTTTTAATAATAAACAATTAATGGTATCTTTTACCAATATAAACTGTGTATCATAATTTTTACTTTCTGAATTCAGTTTGGTTTTTAATTTAAAATGTACTGTTTTGTGAAATGGATCATATTTTAGTGATTTTAAGGTTGGTGATTTCTTAAAAGAAAGTACACATTATCCTATGGATTAGTAGGAATTTCATTTTTCTTATATTATCATTGAAGCCAAATATTTAAAAATATATAATTTATCAACACATAAAAATTCCATTTATACTTCATGTTTATGTATAAATACTATTTTTGCAGTCTTCAACATTTCAAATGTATTGACACATTCTTACTTTAATTCAAATTATTCCCATTTGGGACTTGTTCAAACAGTCTCGTAATCAAAACCCGGATGATCCATTCAGATCCTTTAGCAGGGCCTGAATATCCTATGTTCCTCATGAGCTAGCAATGTGAATAACCTTGTGAAATAGGTGGCACAGGGTTTTTTTTTTTTTTTTTTCCAAAACAGAGTCTATGAAAATTGCGCTTTGCCCCAAATTGTTCATTGCTTTTGCACACCTTGTAGCACGTGCAGCTGGGGAGTCTCTTTGTGACTGAGATCTCAGTCCCGATCTTCTTCCCCTCACAGGAGGTGCTCATGACATTTTATCTAGTCAATTCTCACATAAAGGGCTTGCCTTAGATACTGACAAATGCCTGAATGACAACAGAGGTTCTGGCAAATGCTGTGATAGTGTGTTTGTTGGCAATTACCTCTCTCAACACTGTCAAAGATTCAGATTGTAAAAAATATCCACACATACAACTTTTTCTGTTATCATTATATGAACTCAGAAAATAAAGCAAAGAAATGAGGCAATTTTCTGGACAATCAGGCAAGAAAAATGGCCTCAATTACTTATTTTGTCTCTCTGTCTCACTTGTCTAGACATTGCTTGGGGGCAGGGGGTGAAAATTTACTACAGTTTTCTAATATATTGATTACTTTAAAAACTAATTTTTTTTTTTTTTTTGACAATTTGCTGAAGGAATCTTTGCTGAAGATCAAATTGAGTCTGAAGCCGGAGGTAGTGGCTATTTTTATTTATTACACCATGAGGTCACCTAGATTATGCTTAACCAACTTTACAAGTCATTTTTCTGAGTTTAAGGGTTTGATTTTTTTTTTTTCCATAAAGTCACGAGGGCTAATTTCCAAGTGGGTTTTGGAGATTTATGATTCTACTTTCTGATCATCCAAACCAAGAATCTAGATCCCATTATGGACAAGGTCTTAGAGACGTGATGTGAGTACCTTTCTATCTTCCCTTTCCTTTCCGTCCCCATGAATCACTCCTCTTCTGGATTACATTCAATTCTTTCAGATTCATTCTGATCTCCATTCGATCCTTCCTTTCCACTGTGACCAGAGGGATTTTTCTTAAGCACAAATTAGCCCGTGTCCCCTTCCTACTTAAGATCCTTTGATTCTGCGTAAGTGCTTTCAGGATGAAATTCCAAACTCCCCAGCGTCACACACAAAACCCCCTGTGTAAGAGCAGTGTTGTACTTGCTCTCTTATCTCCCTCCCAGGCACCTCCCTAGAGCTACCCGGACACTGCAGTAACTCAGACGCCCCCACCTGCAGTTAGGCTCCTTCCTGTGCCCCAAGCAGCGCTTCTTACTGGGATGATGCTGCACTCCAGGGGAGATTTTTTGCAATGTCAGGTGACATTTTGTTTTCGTTTCTTTTTTTTAAAAATTTTAAATAATAGATCTAGGGGGTAAAAGAGAAGTATTGTTACATGGGTATATTGTCTAGTGCGGAAGTCTGGGCTTTTAGTATAACTATCACCCAAATAGTGTACATTGTACCCATTAGATAATTTCTCATTCCCCCTCCCACCCTCCTCCCTTTCTGAGCCTCCAGTGTCTATTATTCCATGCTCTATGACCACATGTGCACGTCGTTTCGCTCCCACTTATAAGTGAGAACATGAGGTATTTGGCTTTCTGCTTCTGAGTTATTTCATTTAACATGATGACCTCCGGTTCCATTCATGTTGTTCCAAAAGACACGATTTCATTCTTGTTTATGGCTGAGTAGTATTCCATGGTATATATGTGTGTGTGTATACATATATATACATGGTACACACACAAACACACAAACACACACACACATACACATGTATATACACCACATTGTCTTTATCCAACCATCCATTAGACACAGGTTGATTCCATATCTTTGCTACTGTGAATAGTGCAGCAATAAGCATACAAGTGCAGGCATCCTTTTTATATAATGATTTCTTTTCTTCTGAGTAGATACCCAGTAGTAGGACTGCTGTATCAAACTGTAGTTCTATTTTCAGTTCATTGAGAAATCTAGAGGAGACATTTTGGTTGTCACACTGGCACGTCATGGACAGAGGCCAGGGATGCTGTTAAGATCCTAAAAGACATAGGACAGCCCCCGACAACAAAGAATTATTCTGTGAAAAATGTCAAAAATGAGAAACCCTGTCCTAAAACAGCCTTGATGGCTTTCTTTACTCACTTTCTCCTACCCTTTAAGACTCAGCTCAAGAGGACTGCCTCTGGAAATGTTCCTTTACCGCCACCCAACCTCACTGTAATTTACTTCTCATTACTGTTCTTGTTATTTTCTTTTTCTCTTCTATAGATTAAAGCATATTTTAAAATACAATCTTTGGAATCTGTTAGGTACCTGTGATGTTTAATACTGAGTGTCTACTTGATTGGATTGAAGGATGCGAAGTATTGTTCCTGGGTGTGTCTGTGAGGGTGTTGCCAAAGGAGATTAACATTTGAGTCAGTGGACTGGAGAAGGCAGACCCACTCTCAATCTGGGTGGATACAATCTAATCACCTGCCTGTGTAGCCAAAATAAAAACAGGCAGAAGAACATGGAAAGACTAGACTGGTTTAGTCTTCTGGTCTATGTTTTCCTCTTGTGCTGGCTACTTCCTGCCCTTGAACACTGGACCCAAAGTTCTTTAGCTTTGGGACTTGGACTTGCTTCCTTGGTCCTCAGCTTGCAGGCGGCCTATTGTGGGACCTCACCTTGTGATTGTGTGAGTCAATACTCTTAATAAACTCCCCTTTTTATATATGTCTATCCTATTAGTTCTGTCCCTCTAGAGAAACCTGACTAATACAGATTTTGGTACAAGTAGAGTGGGGCCTACTGAAAAGATACCAAAAAATGTGGAAGCAGCTTTGGAACTCGGTGACAGGCAGAGGTTGAAATAGTTTGGAGGGCTCAGAAGAAGACAGGAAAATGTGGGAAAGTTTGGAACTCCCTAGAGACTTGTTGAATGGCTTTGATCAAAATGCTGATAATGATATGGACAATGAAATCCAGGCAGAGGTGGTCTCAGATGCAATGAGAAACTTGTTGGGAACTGGAGCAAAGGTGATTCTTTTTATGCTTTAGCAAAGAGATTGACAGCATTTTGCCCTGCCATAGAGATTTGTGGAACTTTGAACTGGAGAGAGATGATTTAGGGTATCTGGCAGAAGAAATATCTAAGCAGCAAAACATTCAAGAAGTGACTTGGGTGCTCTCAAAGGCATTCTGTTTAAAAAGAGAATCAGAACATAAAAGTTTGGAAAATTTGCAGCCTGACAATGTGATAGAAAAGAAAAATCCCATTTTCTGAGGAGATATTCAAGCCAGCTGCAGAGATTTGGATAAGTAACGAGGAGCCAAGTGTATTCACCAAGACTATAGGGAAAATGTCTCCAGGACATGTCAGAGACTTTTGTGGCAGTCCCTCCAATCACAGGCCCAGAGGCCTAGGAGGGAAAAACGGTTTTATGGGCTGGGCCCAGAGTCCCTGTGCTGTATGCAGTCTAAGGAATTGGTGTCTTGCATCCCAGATGCTCTAGGTGTGACTGAAAGGGACCAAGATACAGCTTGGGCCATGGCTTCAGAGGGTGCAAGCCCCAAGCCCTGGCAGCTTCCACATGATATTGAGCCTGAAGGTGTACAGAAGTTAATAACAGAGGTTTGAGACCCTCCACCTAGATTTCAGAAGATGTACAGAAATGCCTGGATGTCCAGGCAGAAGTTTGCCACAGGGGTGGGGTGCTCATGGAGAACCTCTGCTAGGGCAATGCTAAAGGGAAATGCGGGGTGGCCCCCCACAGGGAGTCCCCACTAGGGTGCTGCCTAGTGGAGCTGTGAGAAGAACACCACCATCCTCCAGACCCCAGAAAAGTTGATCTACTGACAGATTGCATCATGCACCTGGAAGAGCTGTAGACACCCAACGCCAGTCCATGAAAGCAGTCAGGAGGGAGGGTGTACCCTGCAAAGCCACAGGGGTGGAGCTGCCCAAGGCTGTGGGAGCCAACCTCTTGCATCAGCGTGACCTGGATGTGAGACCTGGACTCAAAGGAGATCTTTTTGGAGCTTTAAGATTTGACTGCCCTGCTGGATTTTGGACTTGCATAGGGCCTTTAGCTTCTTCATTTTGGCCAATTTCTCCCATTTGGAATGAGTGTGTTTATCTAATGCCTGCACCTCCATTGTATCTAGGGTGTAACTAACTTGCTTTTGGTTTTACTGGCTGATAGGCAGAAAGGACTTGCCTTGTCTCAGATGAGACTTTGGACTGTGGATTTTTGAGTTAATGCTGAAATGAGTGAAGACTTTGTGGGACTGTTGGGAAGGCATAATTGGTTTTGAAATGAGAGGACAAGAGATTTGGGAGGGATTGGGGTGGAATGATATTGTTTGGCTATGTCCCCACCCAACTCTCAACTTGAATTGTAGCTCCCACAATTCCTATGTGTTGTGGGAGGGACCCAGTGGGAGGTAATTGAATCAGGGAGGCGGGTCTTTCCTGTGCTAGTCTCTTGCGATAGTGAATAAGTCTTAAGAGTCCTGATGGTTTTATAAAGGGGAGTTTCCCTGCACAAGCTCTCTTCTCTTGTCTGCCACCATATGAGACATGCCTTTTACCTTCCGCCACAATTGTGGGGCCTCCCCAGTAACATGGAACTGTGAGTCCATTAAACCTCTTTCTTTTGTAATTGCCCAGTCTTGGGTATGTCTTTATTAGCAGCATGAAAATGGACTAATACAGTACCTAACATGCTTATTGATTATACAAATGAATAATACTGATTATGGCAAATTCACCTATCCATGAATGCTGATGGCATGGTGAAATGTAACAGGTTTGAGTCCCTTTTAGCTATGCTTACTTATTTATGAAATGCCTTTGGGACAGAGCAAAACTTTCATGAATTCATTTAGAAATTCAGAGGAGAAAAATTAAGACATTAGTAAAATAAGTTAATTTTCGAATTATGACTATGTACAGATTTTTCTACAATTTCAATTTTACATGTTGGAAACAGAACAGCTGTGTGAATAACAGACAAGAGCCCCATCCAAGGCTAAATACTATCATTCACTTATTTTCCAAATATTTATGAGTGCCTGCTATATGCCAGGCATCATGCTACCCCTGAAATGTCATGATGAGCAAAATGTCCTGTGTCTGCTCTGAGAGAGTGACCGTCCAGTGGGAAAGACAGACAATGCAGAGATATTATAAATGAAAAAATTACAGTGATCATGACTGTGAAGAAGAGGGAAAGGGTGTTAGGAAAGTTTACAAAGAAAGTGTATGTGTGGGGCTGGTCTATTATAAGGGGGCAGGAGGGCTTCCCATAGAGTTGTACTGTGGAGCTGATTTTGACTGGGGAGGTGGTGCAGGGTGGGGGATGAGTGTGCCAGCCAGAGGAGGAGCACATAGAAGCCTGAGGTGAGAAGGGTCCTAGCATGTTCTGGAACCAAAGAGAAGACTGGTGTGGCTGGAATATGGGGGAAGGGGAAGGCTGGGAGGACACTGGGCTGGGGAGGTGGACAGAGCCTTTTATATAATATTAAGTGTTGACAGGGTCTTTAGGCTAAAAAACATTTAGGGGAGCTGTTATGTGTGTAATTATTCCTAACTGAAAAGTTCAAAGTACTGTTGTGTGAGCTATATTTTGTTAAAATCAACAATGACAACAACAAACTACTGGGACAACAAAAATTTCTTCCTGGATTGCTTTTTAGATTGGGTATTTTCATAGTTGTATTAGTTTCCTAAAGCTGCTGTAACAAATGACCACAAACTTCACGGCGTAAAACCACAGAATGTACTCGCTCACAGCTCTGGAGGCCAGAAATCCACACCGGAGGCCTTGGCAGGACTGCACTCCTTCCGCAGCTCCAGGAGAGGAGGTTTTGTTTGCCTCTTCCAGCTTCTCGTGGCTCCTGGCATTCTTGGTCTTGTGGCCACGGAGCTTCAATCTCTTCCTCCCTCTTCACAGGGGTCTTCACATGAGCTGCTTCTCTGTGTGTCAAAGCTCTCTCTCCTTTCTCTTATGAGGACTCCGGTCAGTGGATTTAGAGTAGATTTCTAAGTCCAGGATGATCTTAATCTGCAGATCCTTAACTGCATTACATCTGCACAAACCCTGTTTCCAAGTAAGGTCATATTCATATTCACAGGTACCAGGGGTTAGAACTTGGACATATCTTTTTGGGGGACACAATTGAAGTCACTACAATAATGTTGATTTCAAATCATTATTACTAGATTATACTTGAGCGTTATTGCTGTGTTATTTCTTAGGGTATTCACCTCAATACTCCTCATCCATTCACCACCACTAAAGATGGCAGGTGCACAGAGAAACAAGCAGTACACTGATTTGGACGTGGGACTCAGCCTGGCTTGGCCACTATCTTGGCCACTATCTGCTGTGTGACACTTAACTCCTGCGAGCCTCATTTCTTCACCTTAAAACGAGGAGTGACACTTGACCTTTACATGTATTATACCCTTTACATGTTTTCTATGAATCTACAACTTCATGACTCGCTTCATGGCTCTGCTCACTTTTTCTTGACCATGCTGAAGTTTTGGCCTCTGGTCCTCCTGCTTTAAAATATTTTATTCCTTTTCTGAGTCAGTGGGGATGGTGGTGGTGGAGCCTTCCCTGACCTATGTAGCTGGATTCCTACTCCAAATCCTTGCATAGAGAGAAACGGTTTTATAGAGGAATGTTTCATTGGAGATGAAACAATGATACTTTGGCAGCTGGGGCAATTCTTTTCTTATCCTTATTGGCGGATTAGTCCCCAGGTGAAGTTTATTTAGCACTTGTCATTAAAGAAACGTGAGTTGGTTAGAAGCCAGTGTGAGCAAGTAGAGAGAAAGTATGTTTCTGATTCAGTTGAATTATAATAAAACAAGCACCTCTGTACAGTTTAAGATAAACTCAAATGAACTGAATGCTATTTATAAAAGCTAAAACCCTTATTAACTTGACAGCAGCATTATTATTAGGCAAAGTGTGATATAACATAGATACAGACTCAAAATGGACATAAATGATGCCCATCGTATTTATTTATGACAAAAAATAATCAGCATTGTAAGCACTAGTGATGTTAGGTTTTCCGTTGAAAGTGATTCTTTCTCCATACGTCTGGGGTTTGAGTTCATGTAGCCACCAAACTCTGCCAGAGTTTAATGAGGTTCTCAAAGGTAGGAGATCCATTTAGTCAATGTAGGTGTCTATGAAAGAGCCAGAAACATTAGTCTGGCAGGGTACCAAAGGGAAAGAAATAATTGAAAAGGAGGCATAAAGGGAGAAGAAAGACAGCTATTAAAAAGTTGAATTCTAGTAGAATTACGAGGGTATTTTTACAGCACTCGGTTTATTTTTAGATGGCCTCCTCCATAGATAGACCCCCAACACAAAATGCATCGCAGAAAAGTACAAAAGAGCAATAGTCCTTTTTATGAGATCCTGTTCATAGGAAAAGAAAAAGAAGATTTAGCCAGCAGCAGGAATTTGTTCCACCTAGCTTTAAATGGAAATCACTTTTAAAGCAGTTATGGAAAAATTTAGCTGGGTTCCCAAACAATATAACTTGTTCAGTGCAAAGTCTGATTCACGGAGCTTCTGCCGGCAAATCATTATTCTTGCACTACAAGAAAAAGGGTGTATTGTTCCCTGTTACAGAAGAGCTAGGGAAAAAGAACATGATAGTCAGTAGAGGAGCTAAAGAGACTTGATTTATAGATTATATTGACTCACTAGTGTGGAAAGAAAAAGTAACCCATATCTAATCTTTCAATTCTTCCTTTGAGGCATCTTTCAGATTGTGTACCTTCCTCTCCATGACTTCTGAATGTGTCTTCATGCCGTCCCCTCCCTCTTGTTCACCTGCGTTGCCATCATAGTCCCTCGCTCCTCAGCTGGTGTACCAGGTATCTGTCTGCGACACTCAGCCCCATTCCCACCTTATTCTGTGATCTCTTCTACAGCACAGGAACTGGCAGTGTAGGAACTACATTTCCCAGAACCCCTTGCCAAACAGAGCTTTGATTTGGATGCGATCAGTAAGAAGCCCCTGTGGGAGATTTGGATGGCACAGAAGTGTGTGTTGGGGCAGTGGCCTGCTGACATGCAGAGTTTGGAACCTAAAGGGTTTTTAGTAGCCTTTAGAAGTTCACCAATAGATACCGGAGGCTGCTGTGACCTGTGGGGAAGTTTCCTTGAATTTCTGACCTGCCTGGAGTCAATGTCTAATCCCTCGGTAGCCATTGGAGAAGCTGAGGCCAGCAGTGACCGGCCTGCCTCAACCTCAGCGACTCCTTTCCGTCACTCTCATAAGCACATAGTGACCCACATCAGATCCCTTCTTCCTTGGAGCGTTGAGGAAAGGTTCTATTTTTCTGATTGCTTACATCACTGCTCTCTGGAGCCCGGAAATCATCTATTACAGCTCCTTATTTTATGGATGAAGCTCAGAGAGATTAAGTGACTTGCTCAAGATCACTCGGCTCCTTAGTTATGGAACCAAGCCTGGAATCAATCTCTATCCTAACTTCCGGGCTGGCGCTAATTTCTATTGTTTCCTGCCTCTGTAGATGTGTATACCATCTGCTCATGTTCCCGCACATTTTTATACCCTATTTTGTTGTATCTATGATGCCAGCAGTTATCATTGTTTCATGAAAAAAAAAAAAAAAAAACCTAAGAAAACTACCACCAAATAAACGGACTCAGTAAATTTTAATCACTGCAAAATTTTATGCTTGCTGAAAAAACTCTTTTGACTTTAATTATGGATTTTTAAATTATTTATTGCATACACATAAAAAATAAAATATAAGCAAAATAAATTGGGTGAGATATTTCTGAAACTTCCTTTCATGTAGAATATGACTCTTTGAATCATGTTTTTGACTCAGAGTTATTAAGCCTGATTATATATAATTCTGTATAAATAATATATATTAAATATATTATGTATAAATATTATAGATAATGGATATATAATAAATGTATATAATTAACTTACACAGTTAACATAATTACATGTATACTTTATGTTTATATATAAATTATAATACATTTATTAAAAAATATAAAAATATATTGAAATATATTAATAAATAGTTTTAAAATATAAATTTCTATGCCATCAAGAGATAAGGTGAGGTCATATTTCCTTAAAAAATGTTAACTGTAGTTTGAATTTTGTGGGTACATTGTAGGTGTATATATTCATGGGGTATACATTACACATTGGTGCAGACATGCAATGTGTAAAAATCACATCATGGATAATTGGGTATCCATCCCCTGAAGCATTTATCCTTTGTGTTAAAAAAATATGGAATCTTTATGAATTTATGTGCCATTCTTGCCCAGGGGCCTTGCTAATCTTCCCTGCATTGTTCCAGTGTTAGCATATGTGCTGCCCAAGCAAGCGCAATATAACATT
The DNA here is from genome assembly GCF_003255815.1 of Theropithecus gelada. Taxonomy (NCBI): domain Eukaryota; kingdom Metazoa; phylum Chordata; class Mammalia; order Primates; family Cercopithecidae; genus Theropithecus; species Theropithecus gelada. Next base: position 172,206,375 of record NC_037670.1, on the reverse strand, counting down.
TAAATCTGTTAAGCAACTAAAATGCTGTGGTGCGAGACTCTTAAGTCATTTGGCAATGACATAGAACTAGACTTCTTTTTTTACTTTTGTTTCCTGTATGTTAAACATATATAATACACTGTCTCACCCATCCTCTTTCAAAACAAGTAGTTCCTAGGAATAATAAGAGTGGTCTGTAATTGTCTCTGAGGTTTTCTTGCAAGATGCTGACATGTGTCTTACACGTTGTTCTCCTACATGTAAGCATTGCTTGTGACATCACAACTGCCACCTGGCTGAAGGCAACTATAAGATGTCACAGATTCTAAGATACATCCCAATTTCAGAAATATTACAATAAAAAAATCGTGTATCACAAAATTTATTCAATTTTTAGTTCTGCTCTGTTCATTTCTGGGTCTTCAGGAAGAGTGTATGCGTTTTCAAGGTATAGTTAGTAGCATATAGTTATTTTTAGTGTCTCAGAATACAGGCGTACTTGGGGATTATTAAAATATGGTTTTTCCTTAAACTGAAACTTGTATCTTATGTATTCATAATGCTATTGTTTTAATGTAACTAATCACTATAAATTATGATTAATTTAATGTCTTTAAGGCATAACATATGCAGCTTTAATTCTTGTTTGGACCCAACAAACATTTATTGTTTTCACATTACCAGGCATATTTGTGTCTCAGGAGATTATTAACTCTCATACTTAATAAGAATTCCTCTAACTTGAAAACTCAAAGATTAAGATTTCTGTGATATCTATGTGTAGATAGCAAGGCTATGGTAATGGAATTGGTAAAATCTAGTTTCGTTTGAGAAAAATAAGGCAGAAAACGAAATTGACTTCTTTGAGAGGATACACTTGCCATCTCTTCTGTTTCTTAGAAAATGGGTTTTTGCCGTGCTTGTTCATAACCAGTACCTGCTTCTTGAACATGTGGCTGAGAAGAAAAAGTAGCCTAGCAGTCAGCAGGAACTTGCTAATACACGAGAATGTTATAAGGAATAAAGTAATGCATACAAAGCATGTCACCTGCCAGATGTGTTTCCATCTGTTGCTCAGACTTTTATCTTATTTTCCCTCCAACCAATTATATGGTCTTTCCATACTTGGCAAATAGTAGGCAATCAATGAATGATAAGTTCCTTCTGTTTCCTGCTCTTGCTCCAAAGTTAAAGCAGGGCAAATACTTGGGTTGAAAAGATTTTCCCTTCTTTACAGCTTGCCTCCAGTTTTGAAGAAAGTAGATGTAGTGGACTGAATGTTTATGTTACCCCCACAAAATTAATATGCTGAAATCTTAACACCCAAAGTGATGTTAGGAAGTGGGGCCTTTTGTGGGGATGTAGGTCATGAGATGCAGAGCCTTCACCTATGGTATTAGTAAGAGGCCCCAGAGAGTACATTTTCTCCTCTGCTAGGAAAATTCACAGCCAGAAAGAGTCATCTATGAACAGAAAACTCCCCATCGCCAGATACCAGATCCGCCAGTGCCTTGGCATATCTTGGACTTCCCAGTCTCCAGAGCTGTGAGAAATGAATTCCTATTGTTTATAAGTCACCTAATTTATGGTTTTTTTTTTTTTTTTTTTTTTTTTTTAATAGCAACCCAAATGGACTGAGACAGTGTGTACTCCAAGTCACTCACAATCTCAGAATCACACCTGTATGAATGCCCCATGGAAACAAAGTCCATCATAGCACGTTTGGACTAGAATGGGTGCCCGAAACGCTTTTGGCCTAAGGTTGCTATGCAGATCCACTTCTGGAACAAGGCAGCTCCAGGATTCTGGGAGACCTTCTCGCGGTAAGCAGATGTAAGATTTCTACAGGGACTCCGTGGGATTCACCAGAGCCTGTATGTGACACTTGTGACCTCTGCTTTGCTGGGGACCATGTGGCCACCCTAGCTGCTCTGTATTCCCCACAAGGATTCAGGAAGATGCCCAGTGGTCACTCTGACCATCACAGGCCAGTTCTAATTGTTACTGTGGAAAGGACCTTAGGATATGTGAAAATTGACCGTATGCTCCTCCAATTGTTCTTGTATACACATCAGTTAACACTGGAAAGTAGTACAGTAGAGTGTTCATTATTTGTGTGGGTTTTCCAGCTAGCCAGACAAGTTCCAATGCTGGTTCTGTTACCTAGTGTCCTATGACCTTGATTAATTCACTTAACACTTCCATTTCAGCGTTTGTGATACTGGAAAAATGCCTGTCTCACAGGGTTTTTTTGTGAGGATTGAATGAGATATGTACATGAAATGCCTGGCACAGAGCAAGCACTAAATATGGAGAGCTATTATGATCATTGACAAACATGACATTTAAGACTTTTAATTCAACATCATTAGCTCATCTGTCTTATTGACACTTAATCAAGACTTTCTAAAGTGTGAGCTCATATTAATTTCCCAGTAACTCAGTTGTCTACTTGAGTTCATTTTCTTTCACCCAACTGAAACTAACTCCTGTGGCATGATTGATTTTGCCAGAGTGATTCTGCATATCCTAAACAGGATCTTTCCATCTGCTGTTCAACCCCATCTGTTCTTGCCTCCAGCTGATCCAATTTCATATCTAGTTGGTAGAGGGCCACCTGAAAAAAAACCTGCAGTATGTTCTGATGTCCTGAAGAAATCTTGAGAAAAATTCAGCATAAAGAGTTCAGTCACTTGGACACACTAAAGGCTCAATAAATTATTTTAGGGGAAATGGGGAACTTGCCATATGGTGATGTTTCTTGGTGGTGAAATTAGGTCATACCAAAGTTAGAACAAACAAGGAAAACTCGTGCCTAGCAGAGTGCTATGTGCAGTACAGACTCTTTGTACTCATGAACTGCTATTATTATGTGGGAGAATTGCAAATCCTTTGAAGGTGATAAATATTCCAAAGATGTATCACTTCATTTTTAATGTATTATTATTATTTTTATATTAAAAGTATGATATTTTAGATGATTAGAGAAACTAGGACGTTTAAGACTTTAATTGCTCTTTCACAAAATATGCACTAGACTGCATTCACTTGAGCTGGAGTATCAGTGAACATTTATGAAGAAAGAGATGCTTCTCTGAGTGGTGTAGCATGGTGTAAAAGCAACAGCACTGAGCATCACCCCAAAACAATTTGCTTGTGCTTATTAGACGCCAGATGTTGTCAGATGCACTTTGCCTTTATTACCTTCATGTATTTTATCAAATTAAGAGACAATTTATTGTTTGATGCCCCATCATTTTATGTGGCACTTCCACAAAAGATGGGCCATTGATTTTAAGAATCATCCCAATTAAAATGTGAAGTGTGCCTATGTCATAGAATGGAAGAATATGATAATCTATGATTCTTTATATCATCTCCATGAGGGTCATTTTACATGTGAATAAATTGAAACTCAGTGATATTAAATGAAATGCCCAAGCCCCTTCCAGCTAGAAAACAAGGAAATCTGGATTGGATCCAATTTTGTCTGCTGCCTAAAATCTGTATTAACCTTGGGCTTCAATGCTCTGGTTCTGAAGTGATTGTAGTTCCAGAGAGAGTAAGTACCAGTGAGCAAAGCTCTAGAATGAATTTGTACCTCTAATGCTGTACCTGGAAGCACATCTTCATATCTGAAATAAGTACACTACACTCACCCATTTCTTCCCCTTTTTTTTCCCCTAGTTTCTTTCCTCATTCCTTGATGATCTACATAGAAAATCATGTTTTAAACGAATTCCTTTTCTCTGTTCTGTATCCTAAAGGCTCGCCTGTTTTGACAGTAATGTAGCTCACGTCAGAAATCATGGGAATAGGATGAATGACTTTCTTTAAGGAAAACTTAAAGGTTTCTCTCCTTTCTTGTAGAATTTCTATTATTATAGAAATAATGGAAATATGCTTTATCTTTGATTAAACAAATGATGGGTTTAATGTAAGAAGTCACTGCGTTACTTGCTTCGGCCTGGAAAACAACTGGTCAGAAACCTCCCCAGCATTCTACCTTCTCATACTTTCTAAATCATCTCCTTCCCACCTTTTTGGGCTCTATAAGAATATAGCCAGCATCACAGGAGCTATCTATTTCTTCTTCCTGTGACTCTAAGAGCCCCAAGCTCAAAACCCAAAGCTTGGCAAGAAAAAAATCCTAAAGGTAAGTAACATATTTCAATCATTTTACCAATCTCTTTCCTCTTTCCTCCACCAAATACACAGAGGATATCCCCTGACGAGTTTTACAATCTAATTTGTTTAGTAGATCTTCTGGCCCACACTATTTACAGAAAAATATTCATTTACTCAACAAATTGTTCTGAATACTTTTTATGTGCTATGCTAAGCACTTTACATTTACTATGTAAAACGTACACAACCACTTGGGTAAATTTGGTTCCTAGGGATTAACTGGATTGCAAGGCCACGAAGCCACAGAGTGCTTGACACCATGCATAGGGAAGTCAGGTTGACTCAGAGCCCTTACTCCATCTGCCTGGGGCAAACAGAGAAAATTTTTGGCCTAGGATATTTTTCATCAACAGTGAGTAATTACTAAAGTTATTACTAGCAGGGATTTCAGCCCTTAAAATGTATTCAGCTTTTATCCTGTGTATAGTGAAACCCCGTCTCTACTAAAAATACAAAAAATTAGCTGGGCCTGGTGGCAGGCACCTGTAGTCCCAGCTACTCGGGAGGCTGAGGCAGGAGAATGGCGTGAACCCAGGAGGCGGAGTTTGCAGTGAGCCGAGATCACGCCACTGCACTCCAGCTTGGGCGACAGAGCAAGACTCTTTCTCACAAAAAAAAAAAAAAAAAAAAAATCAGCTTTTATTTAAAGGGGATATCCACTTAATGATATTCTTTCTTATTTCTTGATGAGACCATAATGATGGTTAAAAGAACCAAGTGAATTCATTAAATTTTACTGTTATGGGAAATTCTGTCCACTTTTGTCCTGTGACTATTAGAAATGGATTTTTTTACACAGGTTTTTTCACTTCAAAAAAATTCCAAGCCCTTTTTATTCATCCCAGAGTTCTCTATTTGTTGAAGTAGCTTGCTGTTTGTATTAGTCAGTGAATTGAGTTTGAAGTCTCACTGAAATCTCTGATAAAATATTAGAAAAAACCTGGGGTATAAATGCCAAATGGCTGTTTTAGAGTCCCCATTAAATTTGAATTTGATAAGTCTATGGATCATATATATAGCATGCTATGACTTTTTACTTTCCATTCTCTGGCCAATATTAAACTGTAAATTGAAAGGAAATTCTTGGTCACCATCAAATTGATTGATTGAGTCATAAGCCAATCTTTAAGTCAAACTAATGTCAAATAGGACATAGAATTCTGGGATAGTTCCAGTTATAGAATCAGAATTATAGATTCTTAATTTGGAATAAATTATAGGATTATACTATCACTTACAAATTTTAAGTATGCATTGAACTAGGTTTTGTGTTTTCCTTTTGTGTTCCTTTTATTATTTCTATTAAGGAGCTCAGCCAAAATATCCAATTAATTTTTCCCTATCACTGTTAAGACATTTTCTTAGTGTTCTTGGCTTCAGTCTTTCTCTAAACCCATCCTTCACATGACTGGCATATTGCTGTTTATAAAACTCATATTATATCCCAGCTTGTAAACTTTTGATGGCCTTCTATTGCCTGGCTTATAGGAGAATGCCTACAACTCCTTAGCCTGATGTAAATTACTACCCTCAATCAACCCTCAAAGTTCTCGCCCTACTTTACTACCTACTATCCCTCTACAAAAACCAAGGAACTGAAGTGAGAATGGCCACCTTAAGGTTTCATGCAAAACCTTTTGCCTTTTTTCTTATATTTTACATCCTACCTTCTATCTTCAACACCCACCCCCCATATCATCTTTTTGAAAAACCTTTCTTAGCCTCCTCAGTACAGAGAGATCTCTGCTGCCCACCAACTCTCAGAGCACTTCTCTCTCTCCACCCCTTGTTTAGTGGTTGTCATCTCTTCTCTCATTTCTTCTCTATTTCATCTCTTCTCTTGATTTGCTGCATATGTATCTTCTCTTTTTATCTGGATTGTAAAAATTTTGTGAAAGATATTATTCCAGTGTTTGCAGATAGCGAGTGCAGGGTTTCTATCTTCAACAGAAATCTTATGTCTCTTTAGATGTTTATTTTCAATTTTATTGGAGAATACTATTATCATACATCAGTGTGTTCTTTCTGAGGAACAACAATCCTAGTTTCTCCTCTCAAAGTACACTTTTACAATAATGAATTATTCTATTTATAGCTTTGTTATAAACTTTCTTCAAGTTCTACCCAACTATATTAATTGAAATTGTGAAATATAGTATTAGATGCAATTATAATGTAAAACACATCAAGTCTGAGTAGAGCAGAAGGGCTTGCCTCAATAAATTGTTGGGTCAATACTCCATTAACGACCAATCTGGTGCTAGTAAGAATGCTCGCCAGAAGTACTGCTCAGGATATCTATAAACTGCACAAACCCATAGAGACAAATATGTACATATTGTTTGCCTCTTTCAATTTTCTTTTAACAGCTCAACATACATAATTGAAACAAGAATTATTTTTGTTTCAAAGGATGAAAGTAACTGTAACTATTGAATCCTAACATTTTTAATGCTTTAAAAATTAGGTAAATATTTGGTACATAAAATCTTAGACTCTATTTAAGCAGAATTTTACCTTCAGCACAATCCGTAGCAAGTAAATTTACCAGTACCTCGGAATACTGTAAAATTAATTTCCTTTCCATTACTTGAATCCAATACTTCCTCAATTCTCATTAAGCAAAATTTCCTTCTCCCTGTCTGCCTTCCCTATATGGAAAGTGCTGGATGCCATTATGGTATCACGTGACACACTTCTTTTGTTTCTAGTGTCCCCCAGACAACCACTCAGAGCTTTCCTTTTCAGGCATTGTGTGACCACCATTCACTTCTCTTACTCCTTAAATATTGATTTGAGGCTCTGCAATAAAAAAAAAAGGAAGCTGGTAAAAGAGGCTTTATTTGGGTGATACTGTGTTTTGGGACAATTTTTTCAAGTATTAAGAATCATATCATTTTATGACTAGGGAGGACCAAACTGAAGTCCAGGAAAATGACTGTCCAAGAAGATCCACAGTTACCTTTTTTGATACTCATATTGGTGATACAGACATGCCAAAACTCGTTCTTTCTGACATGAGATTTAATGATAGGTACCATTTCCATATGGCCTAAACTGTTTGGTAAGCAGGGCTTATCAAAGCCCTGTAAGAATATGGTGAAATTCTGTAGTATTTGAACTTTCCCCCACCTCTCCATACATTCATACACAACTCTACCATAGACTTGAATGAGGTAGCAAGGCTTACTAGCTTCTCAAGACCTCTTCATCACAGCCAGACTTGAGAGTAGAGTTTCCGGGTCCACATCTTACAGATATGTGCCCCATCTTTACTACTGGAAGACAACAAGGAAGGAAGAAATTCTACTCTCTGTGATAGTTTAATCTGAAATGCAAGCTTAAGAATTCCAGAAATTGGAAAAGTATTATTTCAGCCTTTTGAATAAAGGAGAGAGTACACAGTTAAACCTCTGAAGGCTTCACCAAGCCCCTCAAAGTGAATTTCTGCTAAATAGAATCTCGAGACACTAAACACATAATATTGGCATGAAGAATGTCTGGGTATTCAATAAAAAGTATACTGGTTTATACAGATAAGCCATCCCCATACACCTTCTGAATGCCTTGATGTTTGCTAGAAAGACAATGCAAACCTTACTCATGCCAGGGAGACAGTAAAATAGCCTTCTTACATTGAGTTATTTGCTGCTATATTTATTTTTCTTTTTAAATATAACAATTGTTGGATTTTACAAATTAATACCAAAATGTCAAAATAAATAAAAGAGAACTCTACTACTTTTGCTCCTATTTTGTGAGAGTACCAGCTATGGCAGTATTTTCTTTGTTTTAAGCCATTCACCTATGGGCACATTCCGTAGCTTCAGTAATTTTTTTTTTTTTAGCCCTTGCTTGCAAGTAATTGGTATTGATTTTTGCAGGTTACTGCTAATGTGTTTAGTTCCGAAAAGAAATCTAACTGTACCCCTCTCATCCTATAGTCCCTAGAAGAAAATAATATGTATAACTTCAGAGCAAATTGCAGTGGTATACAACTTCTTTAGGCAAAAATTAGGGGTGGGTGCCAAGTTTTTTCAGCGTGTATGGCTTCATACCTCAAAGGTAGTGATATGTTTTAACCTCCACATTATTTCAATTCAATGTGCTGATATATGAAGTGTGATGGTAGTGGTTAATACTCCTTATGCTAGAGGAGTAAACAACGTAGAAATCTCATTTAAGAACAAGGCCCTAGGGAGTGACAAGAAATAAGTCTACCTCTTAAATCAGCACATTCAACTGGGTCGGTCATTAACAACATTGGCACTAATAGCTTTTAGCAGCAGGGCAGCTGCTGATTACAATTGGGTTTCCTGCAACTGTGGCTGCAGATATGAAGCCTCCATTACAAAGGCAGAAAACTGGGGGAATGCACATGAATTCAAGGTAGAAGGGAAAAGCAAGTGGAGTGTGTAGACCTGGAAGAAAAGGATTCACAATTTTCCATATAGTTAAACACAATTTTGCATATCAGCAGATGGCGTCAGTAAAAGCAGTTGAATATATGGTTTGGAAAGCTTCGGATTATTGCAAAGCAAGCTTTATTATCCAGAATCAGCTCAAGAAGCTAGTACCTACTGTAGAAGACAAGGTTTCCTTCTGCTAAAATATATTTTCTGTACCAACTCTTGTTTCTTGCAGAGTTGACAAATAGCAAATAAGAGTAGAGTAGTAAAAGTTATAATAAGAAATTTACATATCATTGTTTTTCTAGGTAACAAGGCAAAAAGCTCACACCTTAAATGACAGCCACATTTTTGACTGAAAGTGTCTCAGCGATGTCATACACATTGCAATGATAATCATCAGCATCCAACTTTGAAACATCCACTTGGGATCATATTAGTGGGGCAGTATGAATGATCAGGGCACAGTTCCCTACGGCAGTATCAATGATGCAGTGGAATCAGTCAAGGACAGTTAACACAGCTGATGTGGGTAAATAGGGTGGATAAAGGAACATGAGATAAACTGTTATTATATACGAACATGTTGACATAATCTGGCAGGCTGACAAAATAGACAACACTCCAAAAATATATCTAGAAGTCAGATTAAAAATTTCAGTGGAAACTTGCAATACTTCCAACAGGGTGGGATTTTATATAAAATAGACTCTTTTTGGATTTATTCATGGGATTTCATCACTTAAAAAGTGAGAACATCTTGTTATAAAGAAGCTTTTCATGTAAGAATTTTTGATATGTATTTGCTAAAGCAACACCCAGATATGCCCACCTGGACATACACAACAGTTCCATTTATCTACTGTTATATAGAGCACTTGAAAGAGTCATCTAAATCTTCTTTCTTCATTTCTTTCTTTTTTTTTTTTTTATTTTTGAGACCGAGTCTCGCTCTGTCACCCAGGCTGGAGTGCAGTGGTGCGATCTCGGCTCACTGCAAGCTCTGCCTCCCGGGTTTACGCCGTTCTCCTGCCTCAGCCTCCCGAGTAGCTGGGACTACAGGCACCTGGCACCGCGCCCGGCTAATTTTTTGTATTTTCAGTAGAGACGGGGTTTCACCGTGTTAGCCAGGATGGTCTCAATCTCCTGACCTTGTGATCCACCCGCCTCGGCCTCCCAAAGTGCTGGGATTACAGGTGTGAGCCACCGCACCCGGCCTTCATTTCTTTATTTCTCATTCACTTTCATGTATTGGGAGTGAAGTGGGGAGGTGAGTACAAAATAAAGAGTTCAGCCACTTTCCATCATATTCTAGTCCATCTTCTGTACCCACCACTCCATAGAAATTGGTCTTGTCAAACCATAGAAGACTTGCATGGGACTAAATCTAATGGACAGTTCTCTGTCCTCAGTTGGAACATTTGGGGGACATTTCTTCTTTTTTTAAAAGAAGAAGGCTTATGTGATATAACTTGGCTTATGTGATATAACTTCTGATTTTCTTCCTTTCTCACTGCCAACCCCTTCATAATCTGTTTTCTTCCCCCAACAAAATGAATGCTTTTTGTTTTTTAATCTTGATCAGATTGTTTTACTCTTTCAGTTACTTCCAATAACCTTTAGTAGCTTTTTATTTCACATAAAATAAAACCCAAATACCTCATCATTTCCCTAAAGTTCAGCTTGATTTAGCCCCTGCCTGTCTCCACAATTTTATTCTGCACCACATTCACCATGCTCTTCCACCTTGCCTTCCTTCCTGTTTCTCCTCAGCCATTTCCTTTTTCAGGGCCTTTTCCTTGGCAGGTTCCTCCCCAACACCCACATTCTTCACACCTCTGAATCTTTCCTGGCATTCCAATCTCAGCTCCTAAGTTACCACACTGAAAGAGCTTCTCCAGGACTGCCATTTCACATTCCTCTTGCCTCTTTCTGTCATGTTTATGTTATCCATAGCACTTATCACATTCTGAAAATATCTTTTTTATTTGTTTATGATTTATTGTTTTCCCTCCACTGGAATGTACACACCATGGGGACGAGGAACATGTCGGTCTTGTTGCCTTCTGTATTATCAAGGCCAGAAACATTGCTTGATACATAATAGGCACTCAATAAACATTTGTCAAGTAAACCAGATATTAAAATTTCAAGGCCTAAAAAATATCTAATTGGACCTAGAAAATATTATTCCAATGAATTGCCCCCTCAAAGTTTTATCTACTCTGAGAAATAATACATTTTCTTTATCACTTACTCTTTAAAAAAATTTTTTATAATTAATATAGTCATGTTGTTTAAAAATGTAATAAAAATTCCTATTCCTGTTCATATTCCTGTCACAAATCTGCCCAGTAACTATATACTGCTACCTGCCATAGGTAACTATGCCTGTAGTATCATTTGTGTCCTTCCAAGATTTTTAATGCAAAGTCAAGCATACATGAACATATGTTATTTTCTCTCTCTTTTTTTAGACAAATAGTAATAAGCTAGACATATTAATCTGTACTTTTTTTCCATTCAACACTCTTTTAAAGGTATTTCCACATTAGCACCTAAAGAGCTTACCATAAAACTCAGAAATGAAGGTACTGCAACACAGCCATAAACATAGACAAATAAATCAATGGGACAGAAAAGATAATGTAGAAATAACCCACAGTTATATGGTCAATTCATCTTTAACAAAGGTTCCTAGGGAATTCAATAAGGAAAGTCATTTTAAGTTTTTTCACAAATATTTTTGAAATGACTGAATAATCTAACAGGAATAAATTGATCCTTGCCTCACACCATATACACAAATTAATTTGAAATTGATGAGTAAAAACTCTAAAAGCTAAAATTACGAAACTTTTGGAAGAAAACATAGTAGAATATTTTTTATGAACTTGGGGAGGCAAAGCTTTTTTAGATAATACAGAGAAAGTGCTAACCACAAAGAAAATAAATTTAAATTGAACTTAATCAAAATTAAAGACTTCTCTTCTTTAGCATATTACCACTAAGAAAATAAATAGGCAGATCATAAAATCATAGACTGGCATAAAATTTATGATTCAAATATATATCTCAAAGGACTTAGATTCAGAATAAAGTACTTATGTAACTCAATAATAAAGCAGCAACTAAAAAACAGACACATTAAACAGACATTAAACAACAAATTGAACAGACATTAAACAACAAAAGACATGCAATAACCAATAAGCAAATAAAACAGTGCCCAGAATCATTAATCATCAGGGAAATATAAATTAAAACCACAATGACAGATCACCGTATACCCACTGGAATGGACCAAATTAAAATTAAAACTCTGACTGTTGTACCAAATATGATAAGGGAAAAGCAACTGGAACTACATCATTTTGCTGGTGGACATGTAAATTGGTATAACTCCTTTAAAAAATCATCAGATTCTTTTTTTTTTTTTTTTTTTTTTTTTTTTGTATTTTTTAGTAGAGACAGGGTTTCATCGTGTTAGCCAGGATGCTCTCGATCTCCTCACCTAGTGATCCGCCCGTCTCGGCCTCCCAAAGTGCTGGGAGTACAGGCTTGAGCCACCGCGCCCGGCGAAAATCATCAGATTCTTATAAATTTAAACATATACCTACCTTACAACCTAGCAATTCCAGTCCTAGGGAGAATTTTTTAAAAACATAGGTATATAAAAAGATGCACACAAAAATGTTATAGCAGCTTTATTCACAATATTTCAAAGCTAGAAACATCCCAAATGGCCACAAACTGAAAAATAGGTGAATAAGTTGAGGTGTGTTATTTAATGAAATACCATTCAACATGGACTAAACTCTAAAATATTTTTCTGATGCAAAAAGTCAGACCTTGAAGAGTATAATCTGTATTACTCTATTTCTATAAAATTACAGAACAGGTGAAATGAATCTGTTAATAGAAATTAGATCTACATTCTCCTTTGAACTGAAAGGCACTGATGACCTAGGAATTGGCGTGACAGAATTTTCTAGGTTGATGAATATTTTCTCTTATCTTGATGAGTGTGGGATACACAGGTGTATGCATTTGTCAAAACTTATCAAACTGTGTGCTTAGAGTCTGCATTTTATGATGTAAAAATTACATTTCTATAAAAACACTATAATTAAATAAAATAACCTAAGGTATAAAATAATAACAATGTAAGTAACATTTAAATAAAAGGAAATGAATTTTTAAAATGAGAATCAGGATCTGGAATACAGAATTCATTACTTAGATGGGGTTTGAGAAAGGAAGATAAAGGTATATATAATGGGCACTGACTGGTAGACCTTTTCAGCAACGTTGTTGAAAAGCTGAAGTGAAAAAGGCACCATCAGGAAGGTGGACAAAACTAAAGGCCTGCCTTTCCCATCGTACCTTTTTTCTAGTGCTGGTACAGCTTACAGCAAAACTTCAAGAGCTAGAACCATCTATCTGAGACAATTCTTTTCCCATTATACCACTAACGAGGTTTATGCTTTTCCTTGCTTTCTCACCTCTATGCTTAAAATTCTATGGTGACCTTTAAGTTGAATTACTCTTTCTTTTATCCAGAAACTGAAATAACCAGAGCTTTATCCCAAGCTTAAATTACCTGTAAACCAAATTGCTCTGTAGAACAGAGTGAGAAATGCAGCAAGAAACATCAAGAAACTGGATTCAATGTCTCCAGAATGCTACAAAAATAGAAGTTCTGCTTGACTTAACATTTATGGAATTTACCTTGAAGGATATTATTTTACTATCAAGCTACCTTCTCTTCCTTCCTCGTCTCTGAAGTAAGAATTATAACAATAAATAAAATGCAGAGTCTCCTAAGAAAATTAGATTTGCTCTAATTTAGCCTTTAAGCCATTTTGTTAATTGCTTTTTATTTTTTAAGGCTGCAAAATAAAACTTAATAAAGAAAAGGATTCTAATTAACCACTGGGAAAAGTGCACACAAGCTTAGAATTAGCATTGTTAAATTTTTGAGGAAAAAGGGAAGGGATTAAGATAGAATTGCATTTTTAAAAATAGAGATAGGGGAAACATCTCTCACTGACAGTGGCTCCACCTATTTCCAAATAATTCTGCTGTCTGCATCTCCCAACAGACCACGTCCTTCCTTTCAGGACACCCATGGGAGATCTAGCAATCATGAGTGCACGGGGCATCCATCACTTGGCATTCATTACATCAGTCTTCTAAGACTGATGGCTGCATTTCTCTCTAAGGGAAAGCAAATATGATCAATTACTGCTCCTGCTTCCTTGTTAGTACACTATTAGCTTCTGCAACTTAGGGAGTAGGGTAAAATTTCATATAAATTGTATGAGCAGAACTAACATCTTCTTGATTGAAGACTGTCTATTAATGGTAATTTCAAAGAGAAAGGAACTTTATCAATGAACATAGGACTGAGATACAGAGCCTCAAAGAAATTAGACCACCTTGATAAGAAACCAAGCAATTTAAGAGGACAATACTTGATGAAATAGGGATGCCTACTCAGACCATCACAGAGCAAGCACACAGTAATATTATTCCTCTTTGTGGAAAACAATGGTTTTAAGACATACAGTCATGCGGGAATAACTGATTTTTAAAAAAAAATTAATGAAAAATTCTATAACTACCAATTGTTATAGAAAAGATGATATAACAATTTTATTCTGATATAAAATACAGAAAAGATGATATAATGAATCCCCATAAACTCATCATTTAGATTCATTAATTTTCCAGCAAAAATAAGCCACATCTGATTAATTTTTTTCTTTGCTATTTTTAAAATTTTTTCATAACTTATTGGGGTACAGGTGGTATTTGGTTATATGAATGAGTTCTTTAGTGGTGATTTGTGAGATCCTGGTGCACCCATCAACTGAGCAATATACAATGCATCGTATATGTTGTCTTTGCTAAAAATTTTTAAAACAAATCCCAGCAACATGTAACATCATACCTAAAATACTTCAGTATCCATCCATGCGCAGACATTTTCTCACAAAATAACAGTGATATTATCTCACCTACATATTAACCATAATGTCTTGGAATCATGTCTAGTGCATACTAAAATTTTTCTAATGGTTTCAAAAATGTCTTTTTCTGTTGATACGCTCGAATTAAGATTCAAATACTGTATTTGGTAAATCTCCAAAGTCATTTTTCTTTCTTTCTTTTTAAAATTTACAGCCGTGCTCCTCCTACTTCCCCTCTCCTTTTTTCCCATGCCATTAACTTTTGGCAGAAACTGTGTCAGTAGTCCTATTAAAATGTCCTTCCTTCTGGATTTCTCTGTTTGTTTCATTGTGGTGTCATTTAACTGCTTCCTGCCCTCTCTATTTCCTGGTGGCTGGAAGTTAGTGATAAAGGCTCAATTAGATTTAGGTTCAGCTTTTGACAGAAATGCTTCATAGATGGTGCAGCCTGCTTTATGTTACATTATCTTAAGAGAAAAAAAAAATAAGTTCCAGTGTTCCAAATTCTAGTTATAATGAAAACCTGGTCCCTCTATTGTCTAGTTCTTTTTCAGTATTTTATCCAATGGATTTAATCACTGATGAACATTGCTTTGATCAGTTATTTTATTAACATTGCAAAATGGTGACTTTTATCATTTTTATACATTAACCAACTGCAATATTTCTATAAAAAGGGCTTTTCATCATCAAGTGATTATTTTGATTACTGAAAAATACAGCTTCTTTTAAAGTCAGAAAAAATATTTAGTTTTTTTTTACCCTTTAATTATCAATTTTCAGAGCTAGTAGTTGGTACCTTAATGATTTTCAGAGGATTTTTTTTCACTTATTTATTTATTATTATACTTTAAGTTCTAGGGTACATGTGCACAACGTGCAGGTTTGTTACATATGTATATATGTGTCATGTTGGTGTACTGCACCCATTAACTTGTCATTAGGTGTATCTCCTAATGCTATCCCTCCCCCATCCCCGACCCTATGACAGGCCCCAGTGTGTGATGTTCTGCCTCCTGTGTCCAAGTGTTCTCACTGTTTAATTCCCACCTATGAGTGAGAACATGCGGTGTTTGGTTTTCTGTTCTTGCGATACTTTGCCAAGAATGATGGTTTCCAGCTGCATCCATGTCCCTAAAAAGGACATGAACTCATCGTTTTTTATGGCCGCATAGTATTGCATGGTGTATATGTGCCACATTTTCTTAATCCAGTCTGTCATTGATGGACATTTGGGTTGGTTCCAAGTCTTTGCTATTGTGAATAGTGTCACAATAAACATACATGTGCATGTGTCTTTATAGCAGCATGATTTATAATCCTTTGGGTGTGTACCCAGTGATGGGATGGCTGGGTCAAGTGGTATAAAGAGTTCCCAAGCAGAAACTGAACTGTAGGCTAACCATCTCCATTATTTTTAAAATTCTAGCTCAAGACCCAGGTTTCCAGAATAATTCCAATCTCAAATTCTCTTTTTTACCCTACATTTCCATGATTAATATGTTCTGTCATTTTTTCATTATATCAGAGTCCATGAAAAAATTAATAATTAAAACAATGAATTCCAAACAGCAATCACAGACCTTCCCATACATACCCTTCTTTCCCACCTTTCAGTTCACCTTGGTAACATTCTTTCTCCATCCCCCATCCTCAGAATATCCCCCTCTCCCAAGCCCTCCAGCTCAGTAACACCTGTGTACTGGACACACTCCAAGGCAGGGATCCTGGTGAGCCACAGAAACCTTGAGATGCTAAAGACACTCTCTACTCTAAAGAAAATGGAGGAGATGAACTTCTCTTGTGTGGGTTGGAAATTCTGTTAAA
This sequence comes from Theropithecus gelada, assembly GCF_003255815.1. NCBI lineage: Eukaryota > Metazoa > Chordata > Mammalia > Primates > Cercopithecidae > Theropithecus > Theropithecus gelada. The sequence continues at coordinate 172,189,997 of NC_037670.1, read as the reverse complement.
GTAATATAAGAAACTACTGCTTATGCTGTTGCTTGAGACAATGTTAGTGAAACAGATCGTTGCATTTTTACATAAAATCACTTTAACCCTTTCACTGTATATTAAGCAATAACCACAACAGCACTTATTAACACAGCAGCCAGAGTCTGAGAATATGTAAACACAAGGAAATGATATCTGGGGTGTATCTTTGGAAATAGGATTAAGAACTGCTGAAAGAGAGTACTGGTGAGCTCTCAACTGTGAGGCCAGTGGGCATCACTTGATTGTGTGACAGAGGCAGCCTGCGAGCCCTCGTGGGCATCTTTTGTACAAGTGCTTTTGTGCATACAAGCTATTCATGGATTGAACTCTTGAAGAACAACTCAAAGCGTGTTATATTTGTGATAAGCAGCACAATGGCCCTTTAAAAATGTCCACACCTGGATCCCTGGAATATGTGAATATGTTGTATTCCATGGTGGCAAAATGGACTTCACAGACATCATTGTGGTTACAGACCTTAAAATAGAGAGACGATTGTGTGGGTGGGACATATTGAATCATATGAACCCTTAAAAGCAGAGAATTTTCTCTGGCTGGAAGAAAAAGAAGAATGTGGAAGAAGAGAAAGTCAAAGAGATTCCAAGCTTGAGAAGGATTCCATGTTTGTTGGCTCTGACATGTCAGGACCCACATGCAAGAACTAGAGTCTGGTTCCCTGTTGACAGCCAGCAAGGAAATAGGAATTTCAGTCCTATGGTCACATGGAACTGGATTCTACCAACAAACTGAATGAGACTGGAAGCAGATTCTTTCCAAAGCCCAGCTGTTCATCATCTTGACATCATCTTCCTAACACCCAGAACAGAGAAACCAGTGGAATCAACTCAGACTTATGACTTATAGAATTGTGTGAGATAATAAGTTTGGGTTGTTTTAAGTCACTAAGCTTGTGCTAATTTATTATGGAAGCAAATTAATATTGCTATTGTGTCTATACTAGCACTTCATAAAAGGGCATCATACTCTCTAATTAATGGATTACCAATTGTTTCCTGACTGCAGACTATTTGAGTTATCACAGTGTATATGAGGAACTACTCTTTCCCTGCAATCCCTGATACTCTCTTCTTTCTAACCTTGTCCCTAAAATGTAGGACTACTATTTTAGCTATATTATTTTGTTCATTATTTTCTCACATTATTACTGCTAGGTATATTATTAAAAAAAGTTCTAATTATTTTGCTTTGCTGTTACCCCAGGAATTCAATAATTGTTTGTAGGATGATTATTTATAGGATGAATATATATATATATATATAAAATCATATCATTTATAGGATGAATATAGATTATTTATAGGATGAACATATATATTCAAATTTGAAACATTGACTTAGCAGTGATCTTCTGGAATACCTCTTGTTTGAAAGTCAGGAATGACATGCATTTTACATGGTGATGAGTTTCCCAATGGCATGTAAAAGTGCTATACTAAAAGTAATAAAAGCTTAATATGTAAGACTAATTGGATTCACAATCAATAGGTTATATAAAATGAAGGTTTTAAAGGGCAAGGTAAAGACTTTCTTTAATTGAATAATGTGCCTCTCAAGCTGTTCTCCACAGAGAGAGTAATCAGGAATGACTATTCTTAAACCAAGCTAATTTCATTCTTCTGCAGAAAAAAAAAAAAGAATGTTGAAGGAATAATGCCAAATGCAGTTACACCATTTTGATGGAGATAAATGCATAACAAGGTTCAGTCCTACAGGCAAAAAAGACCAGAAAAGACACCAAAATAATTTCATAAATGATGAAAATCATGTAACAAAAGCTTTCTAGATGATGGGTTAATGGGATGTTACTAATGTAAATTTTATGCCTTGTTTAGCTTTTTCTTCTGGTGGAATTTTCCAGTGTGACATCCATATTTAATATCAGAGTTTCTAGGAAAATAAAAGAACTAGAATGGTATTTCACCTGTAAATTCCTTGGAAGATTTGGGGGGACTGAAATATCAAAGTCACATTAGAAAAAGTAATTAACTCAAATCCCTTTTGGGAAAGGCAAAAAGAAAAGTGAACCAGAAATAAAAATTATCTTACAGAGAACATTTAAAAAGTGCCAAACAGTAAATGTTAGCTATTGTTCCTGAAGACTTTGTCCTTTGAGCTTGTCGACTTTTTAGTCACAAGGCACTGCGCCATCATATTGCCCAAACAATTTACATCACAAAGGAACTATAATATTCTTTTAAAACGAAGAGAGGGTGAATTAATAAGAACCATTATCATACCAGATTCCTTCAATCTCAATGGAATGGCCAAATGCTAGCTGGGAAAATTACTTCAGACTTCTTAACTGCTATAATTGAAGTGAGATTTTCCTCCGTGTGTGCATGTGTAGAATATAAATATTTTAATTTCATCCGTTCTATGAGTAATATCACAGGACTGCTGCTTTACAGAACTAACATTGGAGAATTAAAGGGTGAGCTTGGGAGTGGACCATATATTTCTAGAGAGACTTTTTTTGCTAAGAGGTTCAGTGAGCATGTGTTCATTTCCTCCTTTTTCTTTCTCCAAGAACAGTAGGAGTCATCTGTGTTTCTGCCCAGAAGGTAACCCTGTTGGATGCTATCAACATAACTGTGAGACTATTAATGATTACATTAAAAAATCTAGCTACCTTCTGCTTCAATTAGTTTCCTCTCCACTACATAAATACACATGAGGGTTTGGAGACATATGACTATCTTTTTCATCTAAAAAGGCTTTCATCTTCTCTGAGATTCTAGGCATAAACCATCCCATTGACTTGCCAAGAGACTGCATCAACTTCCTGGTAAAAAATGTGATGTTTTGGACTTCCGCTGGTGAGACTAGTTCTCCATAAAGGTAGTTTTCAGTAAAGTTATTTCATTAGCATGAAATCTCAAACTAATCATTCCTAATGCATTTTGACATAGTATAAGCTATGAGTCCATCTCTCATCTGAACTTGCTTTTTTTTTTTTTTCAAATAGTGAAATGATTTGAAACTATTGTAAAATAGTGAAACAATTTTTTACCATCAACCGAGGATCAAATGTTCCCTCAGATTCTGTGTTTTATTTAAATTCTCCTTGCTTCTTAGAAGCCAGGTGACTATAATGTAATTTAATTTATTGTCTTATATTCTGATGTCTTTAATATATACTACGTGTATATTCCTTGACACAGATCTCTTAATAGATATGTGTGTATTATTAATATATGTTAGTCTACACCAGTAGAGCACCGTGATCCATTATGTGCTCACTTGCTTTGTGAGAAGGGGACCCAACTTATATGTGAAATCTCTTCCATTACCCATAGCCAACTGAAATTCTCATATGAAACAAGCATTTTAAAAAAAGAAATATGTTGTCCTAACAATCACTTATCTTTTAGTGCTAAAGACTGACTCTGAGGGGCCTATCTCTGAGAATCAGCGAGAGCAGAGAGAGGACCTGAGGCCTTGTGGCTGGGATGGCACCAGAGTGGCAGGATATTGAACGGATAGGGTGGGGAGGGGGCAGCTTAAAGTAGAATGAGTGGACACGTTGTGATTGTCTATGCAGGTCCCGTATTGACTTTTTTTTTTTTTTTTTTTTTTTACTTTTTGAATTATTACAGTTTTTTGTTTTTTTCCTACTTATATAAGAACTCTCCACTTTACTTCCAGCTAACCTGTGCTTCTTCCTAACAGAATAGATGCAAGCCTTTATCAAGGTAAATGATCTTTGAAGAGTTAGATGCTATTTTAACAAACTAAATAGTTCATATTTTTGCAAAAATAGATTTCCTTAAAGTAAAACATCAACAACAAAAAGTCCAAAGTGAGAAAGGAAACACTAAGTTACTCCCGAACACCAGCCTCCTTCCTCTTCCTGCAACATCTTAGACACAGACTTGCCTTGAGCCTTTGGACTGGCCGCTCCCCCTATCTGGATGTTCTTCTCCCAAATAGTCACATGGTGAATCCGTGCACCTCTTCCAACTCTCTGATAAATGTCACCTCCTTCCTGAGGCCAATCCCCACAACTCTATTTAAAATTATAAGCCATCCTCACAACCCCAGGCTCCTTCACCCCCTAACATTGCTATTACTTGATTTTTTTCCTTCTAATCTACTCTACTTTGTTTACTGACACAGTACCTACTTAATGTTCTTATATTTAGTATTTATCAGCCTCTCTTTCCCCATTAGAATGCAGGCGCCACATGGAGATTCTTCTACTTATTCAATCATGTAGAACATGGTCTTCACTCAACAAGTATTTGTTGGATGAATAAGAAAAAGAATCAAGAATTTTTTTTTTACATTAAGGATATCAAAAAGCATACAAATATAATCTGAATTATTTGGGTCAAGATTGCCAGTAAAATGTATGAGGATCATTGAATACTTAGGCTAAATGGATCTATCCAAGGCTGGAGACAGTGTTTTCAAAGTCCTCTTTCCCAAGGGTTTAAGCACATTTGACAATCATACATTTATTTACTATAAAATACAGTAAAGATTATTTAAAAATTTTCAATTTGGCAGTTCCTCCCTAGGGGACACTGGGCTTCTAGGGAGTCTTCATGAGCCGAACATCAATAATATTACATTTTCAAGAACTGTTGAGGCAATTTGAAACTCTGGATCTGAAAGCCATGATTTGGTGACACTGTGAAACTGCTCTTCTTGAAAAATACTGTAGTCAGATGGGCACGGTGACTCATGCCTGTAATCCTAGCACCTTGCGAGGCCTACATGGGTGGATCGCAGAGCTCAGGAGTTCGAGACCAGCCTGGGCAACATGGTGAAACTCTGCGTCTCTACTAAAAATACAAAAAAATTAGCTGAGTGTGGTGGCGGGCGCCTGTAGTCCCAGCTACTCAGGAGGCTGAGGCAGGAGAATTGCTTGAACTCGGGAGGTGGAGGTTGCAGTGAGCTGAGATTGTGCCACTTCACTCCAGCCTGGGTGACAGAGCAAGACTCTGTCTTAAAAACAAACAAATGAACAAAACTCCTAAAGCTACAGTCCACATTTTATTGAAAACTGGAGAACAAGACCAAGGGTACCTGTCTACTTCCTTGTAACTTTATCAATCAATTCTGAACACGAGCGCCTCTCTTGAACTTGACTCCCAGGCTAGTCTGATTCTTTTATTCTGCCTTTATGTGGCTCCCATACCACAAAAAGGGGAAAGAGGAACCCTGGTTCTTGCTTTTCATCATTAGAGTAGAACTTCAGTCATTCTTTGTTAGAAATTACTTTAGACAGAGTATTCAACCAGTCGCATTATTGTTTCCAAATAAATTAGAAACGAAATTGGATATTGTAACTTTATAAGAAGATAAAACTGCATTTGAAATCATAACAATCAAAATAACATTTGTAACAACTCTTGATTTTGGTGATCTCTTTCATTCACTTATTCTAATGTGACAAGACTGCTTTTTTAGAAAGCCAACAAAATAAAAATTAATATTAAACTTTCTATTCGTATTGAACCAGCAAGTATGCATTAAATTCTGGGACATGAGAGAGGTTGGCTGAGACATATTCTGGCTAAAAAAATATTTCCATGGCAGGAAAGAACCTACTGGTTATATGGCAAGCTCTTTGACATATTATCTATTAACAATTTTGTCCTCAACCTGAACCCTGTGAGGTACATGTTATTCAAGTTATTACAGCTGTGTTTTTTGGTACAGAAGAGTGAAGATAAGGGAAAAAGTAGATTTCTTAAGATCACAGAGATTGTAAATCCAAGTCTACTTTGCCTATCCAGAGCTCTGAGCCCTATGATTTTCCAAAATAATATGCTTCTGGTGTGCTGAAAAATAAAATTATATTATTGATCTATACCTATATATATGTGAGATATATATATATATATCAATTATATAGTTGAAGGTTTTAAAAAATTAAAACTAGATAGTATCTATTTAAGAAGAAGAATTAAATAATTAGGTTTAGCAGTACTTGGCATTTGCCATACAAAGTGCTTATAAGAAAATACATTCCAACATCCACATTTACTGTTTTTAAGCATACATTGAATAAAAGCACAGAGCTGCTTGAGATGAGTCATCTGTTCAGTCACATTTACAAATGTCTACCCAAAACAAAGCTGGCAGTTTCCAGTAAAACTCAATATGAGTTGAAGCCAAGACCTTGACTCAAAAATCAAATGTGACTGAATCAGAACCTCTCCAGCCTTCCTCAGCACCTCACGCGGGAATGACGAAGAGATTCGACATTCTAACATACGTTTCAAGTAACTGAGAACAAATAGGTTCTGTCTCTGCAGTGTAGATTTTCTCACTAGCAAACCATATTGTGTCTCATTCTCTATACAAATTGTAGCATAACGTACCAGAATACAATATGGAGCAAAAATAAATTTGCTAGTTGTGGAGCCAATAACTGATAAGAGAAACTGCAGCTGAAGACAAAAAAGAAAAGTAATGATGCAGAAAAGCTGGTCTAGGAGAAGGGAGAAGACAAACAGCAGGTTGCATTTTACATCCTGGTGGAGACGCATACTCAAAGGCTAAGGGAATTTACAGCTTATCTGGCCTGACCCTGCTGTTACTCATGGAGGATGAATTTCCATCCAGTTGTGCTGAGAGGGCTCGGGCAAGTTGTTTCTCTTTCCATATCTGATATTCATTTAAAAGGAGGAAATAAAAGAAAATGTACCTTTCACTATTATTGTGAGGATTAGCACTAGTGCCTAGCACTGAGTCTGGCACTGATGCAGGTTCTCAGTAAATAATAGCCTTTGTTATTTACAGAAGGGTAAGCTGAGGGCCAGAGAGGAAAAGTAAGCTTCAAGATGGCATGAGTGTGTGCTGAAATTGGAAATAAGGAGAGAAAACAGATTAATCTGAAATATGCCATGTCAGATCAGTATTACAGAGCTTTCCAGCCACATTGTACCTCATCTAGGTCCGTCCCAGGAAGGCAAGCTGCCTGCTCGTGCTGCCACTAGTAGGTGGGAGGATTCTAGAAGTAAAGCTGTTCTCATTAACTACTGAATTATTTTTCTTTCCCTCCTGGTTGGCTGACAACCTCTCCTAAAAGCCAAACCATTCTTCCCAGATCCCTGACAACTCAACAAAAACTCAACTTATTCTATGCAATGGGTTCATCTTGGTGCTTTAGAAAACTAAAGAAATGAGTATATCCTACTGCCTGCCTTTGAGTTTTCAATATTAGAAAGATAAAGCATGTGCATTCCTAACCGTAGTCAAAACCAGAATAAATTCTAGAAACACATTGCTACAAATTTTAGAAAGAGAAATCCCATCTTCTTTGGGATAGTCAATAAGGACTTTATAGAAGTCAGACTTAACTGGGTTTTAAAGGATGAGAAGGAATTTCACATTAGAATGCTAAATCTGTTAACAAAGGAGATGCATTCTAGCAACATTTTTATGTGGTCTTAAATTGCAGTACCAAACAGAGAAGTAACATTGGAGGCACAGAAATTAATTACAGATGCCAGGTAAGGGCAGAAAACATTGGATGATGGGGACAGGGTTTAGACACAGGGAAGTGTCATTAGTATCAACCAATTTATGTCAAATCTAGAGAATGAGTGCAAATATACATATGGCAGTCTTCGGGAGGATAGAAAGAATAAGGTAATTTGAGGAGGAGGGAATGCAGTAGATAGTTGCCAAAGATAGTGACCAGCAATCCCTTTTCCACCACGATGCATGAGAGATGGAATTGATTTCTCCTCCCTAGAATCTTGGCTAGCCTGTGACTTTCTTTGATCATTATAATGCTGCAGAAGTGATGCTGCCCTTTCTGGGCCTCAATGTTATGGGTCCTAGAAGTTCCTGCTTTCCCTTTCCTGGATCTCAGCTAACAAATTGCAAAGAGGTACAGAATATCCTCCAGTATCCTACAGAAAGAGGCCATATGGAGAGGCCAGGACAATGGGACATCATATATAGAGAGAGAGGAGAGGGGAAAGGAGGGGAATTGAGGTATCCCAGGAGAGTCAGTGCCAAGGTCCCAGACGTGTCAAGTCAACATTTATTTACAGAGAATCACAGAAGTCTCAAACTACTTTTTAGTTTTATTTTTTTAAAAAGAAAGTGAATAAATCACTAAAGAATGAATCGCAAACATTTTTTGAGTACTTCCCATATGACTGGCAAGTGTTAAGGGGGCATCAGTGAAAGCTTGATAAATATTTGGCAACCCAAACTATCTTTTATTCATGATTTAATGCTTAACTCAAACCAACTCTTAGAGAAACTGTCCTGATGCTCACATTACCAACTAGGGCATATTAGTAGCTCTCACTTTCTAGAAGGTTTCTAGAAAACCTGATATATCCCCCCATCATATAGTGATCTGTTTGTTGGTCTGCCTTATCTGCTAAAGTCAACCACATATGCACAGAGACCAATAACTTTTATCTTTAGTATACAGCAGGTGCTTACTAAGAAATATAATCACTTTAAGATTAAGTATTAGGCACTTGATTGATGGATGGGTGGGTGGATGGATGGATGGATAGAATGACTAAGTGCTCTGAGAACACAGTAAAAACTTAAAATTTAGCTTTAAATTTTTATTTTTAATTTCTATGTGTACATAATATTTGAACATATATATGGGACACATGCAGTATTTTGATACAGCATGCAAGGTGTAATGATAAAATCAGGTTAATGGGGATCTTCATGTTCTTAAACATATATCATTTCCTCCTCTTCTTCTTCATTTTTTTTTTTTTTTTTTTTTGAGTCAAGGACCTGCTCTGTCATCTAGGCTCTAGTACAGTGAAGTAATCATGGCTCACCGCAGCCTCAATCTCCTGGGTTCACGTGACCCTCCCAGCCCAGCCTCTCAAGTAGCTGGGACCATAGGCACATACCCTCATGCCAAGCTAATTTTTAAAAAACTTTTTATTCTTTTGTAGAGATAGGGGTCTCTCATTATGTTGCCCACTATGGTCTCAAACTCCTGGATTCAAGTGATCCTCCCACCTGAGCCTCCCAAAGTGCTAGGATTACAGGCTCGAGCCACAGTGCTCAGTCATATATAATTTGTTTGTGTTAGGAACATTTCAATTCCACTCTTCTTGTAATTTTGAAATATACAATAAATTATTGTTAACTATAGTCACCCTATTGTGCTACCAAATACTAGATCTCATTTCTTCCATCTAATTGTAGTTTTGTACTCACTAACCATCACCTCTTTATTCCTCCCTCCCCACTACCCTTCCTAGCATCTGGTAACCATCATTCTACTCTCTACCTCCATGAGATCAATTGTTTTCACTCCCACTCATGAGTGAGAATATGCAATATTTGCCTTTTGGTGCCTGACTTATTTCACTTAACATAATGACCTCCAGTTCCATCCATGTTGTTGCAAATGACAGAATTTCATTCTTTTTGTGGCTGAATAATATAATATTCCATTGTGTATATGTACCATATTTCGTTTATCCATTCATATGTGGGTAGACACTAAGGCTGCTTCCACATCTTGGCTATTGCAAATAGTGCTGCAATAAACATGGGAGTGCAGATACCTTTTTGAAATACCAATTTTCATTCTTTTTGATATATATTCAGCAGTGGGATTGCTGGATCGTATAGTATTAATAGCTCTATTTTTAGTTTTCTGAGAATCTTTTAGCTGTTTTCCATAATGGCTATACTAATTCACATTCCCACCACCCAGTGTGCAAGTGTTCCCCTTTCTCTGCATCCTCACTACCATCTGTTATTATTTTATCTTTTTGACAAAAGCCATTTTAACTTGGGTGAGATATCTTATTATGGTTTTTATTTGTCTGGCTCTGATTACTAGTGATGTTGAGCATTTTTTTCACATACCTGTTGGGCATCTGTATGTCTTATTTTGAAAAAATGTCTACTCAGCTATTTTCTCTACTTTTTAATAGAATTATTAGTTGCTTTTTGCTATTGAGTTGTGTTCTTTATATGTTCTGGTTACTAATCCTTCTCAGCTGAATAGTTTGCAAATATTTTTTCCCATTCTGTAAGTTGTCACTTCACTTTGTTGATTGTTTCCCTTGCTGTATGGAGCTTTTTAGCTTGATATAATGCTACTTGTCAATTTTTGCTTTGGTTACCTGTGCTTTTAAGGTCTTACTCCAGAAATGTTTATCCAGACCAATGTCCTGAAGCATTTCCCCCAATGTTTTCTTTTACTAGTTTCATAGTTTCAGGTCTTACATTGAAGTCCTCAATCCATTTTGATTTGATTCTCAAGAAAATACTAGTAAATCAAATTCAACAACACATTAAAAAGATCAGTCATCCTAATCAAATGGGACTCATCCCAGGGATGCAAGGATGACCCAAAAAATGCAAATCAGTAAATGTGATAGATCACATCAACAGAATGAAGGACGAAAACCATATAATCATTTTAGTAGATGCAAAAAAAAAAAAAGCATTTGATAAAACCCAGCATTCCTTCATGATAAAAACTCTCAACCAATGGGGTACAAAAGGAACATACTTCAACACAATAAAGGCTGTATCTGACAAACCCACAGGTAATGTCATACTGAGCAGGGAAAAACTGAATGCCTTTCCTCTAAGATCAGGAACAAGACAAGGATGCCCACTTTCTCCACTTTTATTCAACGTAGACTTAAAGTCCTAGTCAGAGCAATCAGACAAGATGAAGAAATAAAGCTCATCCAAATTGGAAGGGAAAAAGTCAAATTATCCTTGTTTTCAGATGATATAATCTTATATTTAGAAAATTCACTCCTTTAAGTTGCAACTAGTTAATCAAGAATGATATTGGGTTGGACATTGTGGCTCACACCTATAATCCCAGCACTTTGGGAGGGCGGATCACCTGAGGTGAGGAGTTCGAGGCCAGGCTGGTAACCTCAGCTACTCAGAAGGCTGAGGCAGGAGAATCACTTGAACCTTGGTGTTGGAGGTTGCAGTGAGCCAAGATCACACCATTGCACTCTAGCCTGGGCAATAAAAGTGAGGCTCCATCTCAAAAAAAAAAAAAAAAAAAATCGCATCATTTATCATTATGATTGAGAGGAAGCTGTTGGAAAGCAGAAACAAGAGGAGATTCCAGGTCTGGATTGTATTCTGCCTCAGAGGATAACTGGATTATGAGGTGAGACAAGTGCCCTGATGCTCATCAATGTAGGGTTCTAAGAACAGAGAAAAGACAGCTGTGGACATAGCTTGGTGTGGGAGGTGGTGAGTTTAAAAACTGAAGCAGGGCTGGGCTTGGTGGTTCATGCCTGTAATCCCAGCACTTTGGGAGGACAAGCCAGGTGGATCATTTGAGGTCAGGAGTTCGAGACCAGCCTGGCCAACATGATGAAACCCCGTCTCTACTAAAAATACAAAAATTAGCCGGGTGTGGTGGCTCGTACCTGTAACCCCAGCTATTTGGGAGGCTGAGGCAGGAGAATCGCTTGAGCCTGGGAGGCAGAGGTTGCAGTGAGCCGAGATCGTGCCACTGTACTCCAGTCTCCTGTCTGAGTGACAGAGTGAGACCCTGTCTAAAACAAACAAACAAACAAACAAACAAACAACAACAAAAACTCAAGCAAGAGAGAGGGTGAGCACTTTGAAGGTCATGCTCAGGGCCTCTGAGTTTTATCTTAGATGCAGTGTGAAGTCTTTGGAAGGTTTCACAAGGAGAGCAATCTGGTAAGATTTTGTAGCATTGTGGAGTAAACTCTCCCACCCAGAAGAGCACCAGGGAGTGGTATTTCTATTCCAGTGTGATTGTACACGTCTCTCTGGAAATACCTTGGTAAGTAGATGTCACCACAGTTTTGATGGCTGACAGCTGTTTTTAAACCATGAAACAGCTTGGCTTTTACAGAACCTATTCATTATCAATTTATGAAAACAGACCATAATGTACGAAAATACTCCAAGTCATAGTAGTAGATGCCTTTATAGATCTGGCAGCTTTTCAAGTCAGTGCTTCTGGTATTTACAAAGAGCTAGATGCACAATCTGGAACTAGACTAGATCACAATTCATCTAAGAATTTGGTAATAAATTGAAAAATTCAGAAGGGTTGCCTCAGGCAATGGTAATATGGCTCCATTGTCTTACACTGTTACGAACACAGTCAAAGCTGCCGCTAGCCGCGGAGGAACTTACATTCATATTCTTTCTTCAACTTAAAAAGACAGACATGTAAATGAGTCAAAGAAATTAAGTGCAGGCAATAGGGAGAATAAATTGGAATTGTTTCCCTATTGTGGAGAGAGCTCTGTGGCAGATTACTGAGTATAAACAACACAGAGTTCTTGTGAGATAAGGCAGCTGTCTCGGTGTGGTTCCTGCAGACAAGTATTCACATTAAAGCATCCACTTCTCTAAATGGCAGTAATTGGCCCCCAGCTGATAGTCTCAAAGCAGGCCAAGAAGTGGGAGTTAAATGGAGTGGATGGAAACAAGACATAGCCTTCCAGAGCCAGGTGGAAACTCCCTTTCCCAGCCCCAGAGGAAAACCAGGGCTGTCCTTTGTTTCATACCATTCTTGCCTCTTGAGGTTTGAAATACATTACTATCTCTAAGGTCAGCAACTCTCCCAGTCTGTGACTGGTAGAAATGACAAGGCAAGACTCCCTAGAAGAACACGAGTGGAGCCTCTGCCCAGCAGAGAACATGTAGTTTCTAACCTTTTCCCTGAGGTACTACCAGCAGGTGCATGGGCAGAGTGACCCACAATGCCCAGTTCATCCAATACCCAAGTTTGCTGGCTACATTTCTAGAAATACAAAACACAGGGTTGTGCTACATGGACCCTGTCCCCCAAGAGCAGAATTAGGCTCTAGGTTGAAAAACAATGGACTAATCACAGAGAAAGAGGTCATATTTTGGGGGGCATAAGGTTTTGTACTGGCTAATTTTTGCTAAATAAAGTCAGAAACTGAATTTCTACTTTTAATGGGTGTTTTCTTTTTAGTTTCTCAGTAAAAACATTTTTAAGCTGGTTTGGTCCCTTTCTCTCAAATAACTATAGGAATGTGAATTACAGTACTTTTCCTCTAAAGCCATTTTACAGTGTAATTTTCACAATCGTAGATTTTTCTCTTGTTCATTATTATCCCATTTGTATCATTTCCTTTGTCTGTTTATTAGGTTTCATTTCAATTATTTAGACTATTTATTATAATTATCACTATTATTATTGTTTCCAAATAGTTATTTTTTCTATCTGAAGTGAGGGTTTAGAGAAGTGAAAATTAACCTACACATTACTGTAAAAGTGCAGGTTGATAAAACTTCATAGAAGTTGCCAAAGACTGTATACCTATTTAACATGCACAGATATATGTTTATAAGAAGTAAATATACACTAAAGTATACATGATATATAATAATGATACATAATATTCTCTCTATATTTGAGAACTCTTCTTACAAATCTTAGTTCTCCCAATTTGTAAGCCTTCTTTGAGGTGATAATAAACAGAGCACACATCCCAGACTTTGTACGAAATATTTTGTTTTCCAGTAGGGTCATTTGTCACTTTCCGATGGGGATATGTTCTGAGAAATGTGTTGTTAGTTGATTTTGTCATTGTATGACCACATAGAGTGTACTTACACAAACCTAGATGGGATAGCCTACTACTCACCTAGGCTATCTGGTACAGCCCATTGCTTCTAGGCTGCAAACGTGTACAGTATGTTACTGTACTGAATACTCCAGGCAAATGTGACACAATGGTGAAAAAGTAACTATTTGTGTATCTGAACATGTCTAAACATAGGAAAAGTACAGTAGTAATACAGCATTATAATATTTTGATACTACCATTTATTGGTCCATCATTATGAAACATCATTATGCAGCACATGACTGTACTTGCAGTGAAGGTCCATGCTGGGTTCAAAGCTTTTAAAAGACCTTTTCTGATCACTGAAGCCCACAATGATTTCAGTCTTGTCTAAATGGCTGAAGCAATTTTGTCTCCTCCATATGCTATAGAACTTGCTAAGCTGAAGTATGATGATGATGATGGACTAAGGCTCATGGCACCAAATGTAAGGAGATCTATACATCCAAATGAGGCGTGTCCTTCAAAGGAGACTTTGTGGGGAGTTAGTCACTTTTTCTTTTTCTTTTTTTTTTTTTAAGAGAGCTGCCTTTGCTTAAAATGCTTTTCTGTAATTCTCTTTTTAAATGGCCTTAAGTTTACGGTTCTTATTTTATGCTTCACAGTGTATGAGTCAAAAAAAAATCTCATTTCATACTTGCAGTTGGGTCTTAGTCTATAATGGCATTCCTTATCATGATCAGCCACCTTATTCAGCTGACTTTGATAAAAATAACTTTGGGAGGGCTCCCAATATCAAATCTCCTGTCAACGATGAAGATTTTTATCCAGCACATAGCATATAATAAATATGTGATGACAGAATGATTGAATCTGACACTTGGAAGCATAGTCAAAATTAGGCACTCCTGGCTCAAAAAATGGAGTTTAAAAATTGCCACAAGTAATGGCACTATTGTCTTATATTATTATCTTATTTAATTTTGACACATACTATATATTTATTGTGTAAAGAATTTATATCTTCTATTTCTTTTGTATTCATCCACAAACACCCATGGCTGAGGCCTGTTAAGTATTTTCTCTTACTGCATATATCATACTGTGTATAATTTCCACTGAAACATTTAACTGCAAAGACTAGGAAGAAGAGAGGAAAAAGTATTCTGCCTCAACTATAATATTGAGTGATGTGCAAAAACCTTGATAACTTGACCCAATCTCCTTTTCAGGCTGATTTTCTGCCTTAGTAATGTGTCTCACTCTAGACATCACCTTTGAAGCATAGAGGTTTACCCATAGCTTTGGGAAGACAATTTCTGCTCTCATGCATCTGAGCCTTTACTCAGGATCTTGTCTTTGCCTGAAATTATTTCCCTCCTGTAGCCTGACTAATGACAATCTATACATCTTCCCAAATCCTGCACTAATTGCATGTATTTGATACAGTCTTTTTGGAACTACTGAACAGGAGAAAGATTTCTTGCTTTTTAAAAAATGTAATATACATTTTTACAATGCTTTGTAGACATAACAAATAGCTCACATATTATAATTACTTCTTATATCACGTTGGAGACACAGAATTTGGAGTTCTACAGCTGGCACCACATCTTCTTCCCAACACACATCCAGTACCTACCTCCCTGCATGATAAATGTTACAATTTGCTACATGATTGCAGGATGAATGCCTACAAGATTGTTGGTGGCACCTAACACTAGTGTGCCTTCTCCTCTACCCCCCACCTCAACCTTTACCCGCCACCCCCCCCACCAGAAAAACTTTATCTTTCCTCCTGGAGTTTCCACCAAGAAAACAGAAACTCTGCTAATATATTCTGGAAGTAAATGTCTACCATTCTTTCTATCCTTCTAATTGCTCTTCCCTGAGGAGATGTGACTCACAGAACTGCTAAGAGCAGAACTCTCTTATTCTCGCGTCTGAAACTCTCCTTCTTTCTCTTGCTGTGTAGCACATGAGTTATGGGAAGTCCTGGGGTTTTACACTGGCTGCTTTTGCATGTGTAGGCAGGTGAGAGAAGGTGAGCTTCAGCAAGCTTACCATCGTCTATCTTCTTTGCTTGCGATCAAGTTGGATAAATTCAATATGGAGGGAAACAAGGAGGAAAACATGATTAGACTTCATCAAAGACCCTGTGTGCTGGGCAATAATGTGAACACTCTCAGTTAATATGTTCAGTGTTCATTCTCTGCTCTCCTTTTTCCTTCCCCCAAAATCGATTCCTCTAAAGTAGCTGAAGAGAAGATACCTTTATCCCCACGTCCAAGATAGTCTGATTTGTCTAAATCAATCATGGTAAATCCATTTCCCTTGTCAGGATTTAGGAATGGGTGTGTGACCCAATTCTGGCCAATAAAATGAAAGGGAAAGTCACAAAAGGCTTCCAGGAAAGGTTTGGTTTGCTTACTCCTAAGTAAGAGTGGAGTTTCTCTTTTTCCTCTGAATGTTTATAAGTCTAGATGTTACATCTGTAGCTAATACAACCGTCTTACTTCCAGCGCAAGGATGAAGCCAATACATAGAGGACAAAAACCTAGAGAATCACTGAGTTATATCTCTAGAGCTCTGACATCCTGGAGCAAATCTACCTCTGAAGAGCTTTTTATTTGAGATGAGAAATTACCTTACTTTTATGCCAGTTTTATTTGGTGATTTTTGTTCCTTGTAGCCAAAACTATGCTAATTGACCTACTAATAAAGCTGGTACTGTATTTAATTTCTCATCTGACTATTAGATCTATTTCTCAGTTGGCTGGCATCCATAAGGGAAACTCATATAATTATATTGCTGAAATTTGCATGCTCCTTTTGCCAAACCTACTCAAGTTACACTATCAACCTTGCAAAAAGTCTTGTGAAATGAAGTTCTCCGTGCACTGTGACAACAATGTATTTGGCAGAAGTATGGTTAATATTTTCTAAAGGAACACATTATTCATTATCTATATGTCCTACTAATGCATTTTTAGTTTAATTTTCTTTGGTCTAAGTGGGAAGACAAGTTACAGCTGTATTACCACAATAGAGGCAGGAATATAAAAGTACTCAGAGTAGCAACATAGTGTTATTTGAAGGGTAATTATTGAGACTGAAGATTTAAATAACTTCTTGGTATCATTACCATATTCTTCAGTTTATATTGAAATTTTTAATCTATTTGTTTTAGTGTTAGCATTTTGATGAATAGTTTTTGTACTATTTGGGAATGAAAGTAGGAAAAAAGATCTAGTCTTCATAGCTCAAATATGTATCTCTTCACCTTTACTAATTTATGCTGGAACATCACACAAAAGATATTTCTCAGAATAGATATGCATCAAAAATGTTGGGAGATTGCATTATATTACATTCCTCTATTCCAGATTCATGAGGCACATTATTCTATCCAGAGCTCCAAGAAGTCCTAAAGTGTAAAAGAAAATTATTTTACTTAGTGTGTCTAAAATTTATTTTGACAAAATACCTATTAAAATTCCATGTAAGTAATATTTTATGAAACACATTGCAGGAGGTGCTGGCAGAGGATGGTTGTTATCGAACAGCTTAAAAACCCTCAAACGTAGGGTTGTACTGAGTACAAGTCTTAAATACCTTCCATTTTTAGGTACCTTTTTTTTTTGTTGTTGATGGTGAGGAAGAACATATTTAGTTGGTTCAAAGGGAATCTAAAATGCAATATATAGAATTAAACAGGTATTCATGAAACAAAGTTGAGAATGTTTTCTAAAGGAAGACTAAACTCTAAAACCGTTCAATATAATACACTATCATGAATAAGCACAGGTGTCTCCGACATTTTTTTTTTTTTTTTACAAAAGTAACCATGTGGGTGAAATTAGGGGGGACACTGATGTTCCATCAATGAGAACTGTAACAGGAGAATGTGATTTGTAACTTACTAGCAAGTAATTTGACAGCATGGTATCAGGGTGGGACTAAGTAAGAACTAGTTGAGAGGGACTGACACTCAGAGAAGAAGCCTGAAGACACAAACTTTAAGATATTTCTGGATTCTTTATCCATTAAATTATTGAAAATATCTCCATGATCTTGATCATTAAGTAAGTAGAACATTCAGTTGTCTAAGACTCACTCTTTGTTAATGGTAATAAAGAGAATGAATGAGACAAAAATGGGAGGTCATAAAAGCCTGAGTTGCTCCATGAAACAGCTGGACCAGGGGCATTTTTAAAGATGTTAGAGAAATGAGCTGCAGGAGGGCATCAGCACGAAGCTTTTACAGACTAATTGTCTCGACTCCAGTCACCCCATGAATCCCCTGCAGCATCTCTGTGCATCCTTGCCCAGCTGTGCTTGGTTATAGAGAAGCTTGCTTGTTTTTTGTCATCTGTGTTTTATGTGTATTCAATTGTTGATTATCTGCATGAGGGTATTCCTTGTTATGGATAATTCACAAAACATGTTTGATGTTTTTGTTTTTGTTTTTTTTTTAAATCCTGGACCAGCTTCCTGCTATAACCAATACACTTTGCAGCCATGTCTTTTACTGCTCTGTTGGTAAGTGCTTAGCAAACAGAACCTCATTTTAACACTATCCTAGATAAAATATAATTAGGTAAATAGATCTGTCAAAAATAATATTAAAATTCCAAGCCAAATAGAAATGTCTTTGGGATTATTTGTGCTAAGTCTTCCTTCAATTGTCATTAATAATTAAAGGTGCCACTCTGTGTTTATTCTTCCTTTCATTTTAAAATGAGGCCAATTAGAGCAGGGCTCCTGTCTTTTTGTTATAGTACATAAGCCACCCTTGAGAGGTATGCACACTATATACAGTCAATGGATAATGGATTTGCTAACAAAATACCTGTAAACAAATTATTGGGCATAGATGTAGGACTTCAAATAAAGCTTTTATTCTCATGAGGCATCTTGGACTAGCTTATACTTGTAATCACTTCAAAGTCTGTATTTCCCCCTATTCTCAAATCATGGTCTCTTACACATAAGGGGATAATCTGTGGGCTATTGGCCAGTGAGTGGTGTGGGTCGAATAATTATTTTACTCTATTGTGGATATAGTTAAATTCTATGCTTCAAAATCAGTGATAGATAAGGTTGCCTATTGTGAGAGGCAAAATGCCTGACTGCCTGGCTTATGTGCTTCTGTATTTAGATCCATATAATCACAGTATTACTGGAAATTTAGCATATCAGTGCTAAAAGAAAAATTAAATAAAATCAAATTCATCCCTCTCATTTTATATGTCAGCAAATAAGTCTAAGAGAGATTATATGAGTATTCCATGATAATTCAACCAGTTAATAACAAAGCTAGGATTAAAACCCAGATTTCTTTACCAGCACCTCATGACTCAGTCACTGAACCAAACTGAAAAGATGTTCAGGAGAGGAGGATTTATGATGAAACTCACACATCTCTACTATGAGGGTAGCAAAGTAATATGAAATATTTGCTCTTGAAGACCTTAGACAGATAACTTCACATTTAAAACAAAGAGCAACAGCGTCTCTGCTTCTCCTTACCACCTGAAACCAAACAAAGCTGACAAAGAAAATTAGAAATGAAAAAACAAACACTAGAAAATATTTACTTAATGCAGTGAAAGCAGTAATGAAAGAATTGAGAAACAAAAGACATGAGACATAGGAAACAAAAAGTAAAACGCAGATGTAAGTCCAAATATGTCAATAATAACAGTAAAAGTGAATAGATTAAGCAATCGAATTAAAAGGCAGAAATTGTGGGACTGGATAAAATAAAAAACCTGATTCAACTATTTGCTGTTTATAGGAGATACACTTTAGATTCAAAGATACAGACAGATTGAAAGAGATGGGATAGAAAAACATACATCATGCAAACAGCATCTGAAGTCATTAAAAAAGAGGAACAAACTAAACGCTAGGCAAGAATAAAGAAGAAAATAATAAAAGCTAGAGTGGAGATAAACAAAATAAATTATAGAAAATAATAGAGACAGTCAACAGAATCAAAACTCGTTCTTTGAAAAGATCAATAAAGTGAACAAACTGTGAACTAGACAAACCAAGAAAATGAAATGGAAAAGACTCAAACTACTAAAATCAGAAATGAAATATGGGGTATTACCATGAACTTTACAGAAATAAAAAACGATGATAAGGGAAACTCTAAACAAATATATGTTAACAAATTAAACAAGATACAAAGGACAAATTCCTAAAAAAATACAAACTACCAAAACTGACCCAGAAAGAAATAGAATATATTAATAGCCTTTAACAAATAAGATTGAACTAATATTAAAAAAAAACACTCATAAAGAAAAGTATAAGCTTTACTGATGAATTCTACAAAACAAACTCATGAAATAGAAAAGGGGATGTCCCAATTCATTCTATGAGGCTGTTATTACCCTCATGCTAAAACCAGAAAAAGACATCACCAGAAAAAAATCAGACTGAAATCTCTTATGAACTGTGGTATAAAAAACTTCGATGAAATGCTAGAAAATCAAATCCAGCAATATATGACAAGGAGCATACCTCATGAATAAAATGAATTTATAAGATTGGTTAAACGTCTGAAAATCAGTGACTCTAATATACCACATTCATGGAATAGAACTAAAACCATATGGCCATCTCAATAAATACAGAAAAAGCATTTGACTAAATTCAACACCCTTTAATGACAGAAACACTCAACAAGTTAGAAATAGAAGGGAATGTCTTCATCCTGGTGAAAGACACCTAGAAAATAACCACAGCTAATATCATACTTAATGGTGAAAGACTGAATACCTTCCCCTAAAATCAGGAATAAGACAAGGATGTGTGTGCCTATCAATTCAATTAAAAATTTTATAGGAGGTTCTAGTCGTGGAAATTAGGCAAGAAAAATAAATTAAAGACACCCAGATTATAAAAGAATTAAAACTCTTTATCTACAGATAACAGGATCTCGTATATAAAACATCATAAGGAATCCATTAAAAACTATTATAACTAATAAATGAGCAAAGTTGCAGAATAAAAGATCCATATAAAATAACCAATTGTATTTGTATACACTTGCAACAAATAATCTAAACATAAAACTAAGAAAAAATTCCATTTACAACAGCATCAAAGATAATAAAATACTGAGGACTAAATATAGCAAAAAGGGCACAAACCTATACTTTAAAAACTGTCAAACGTTGTTGAAAGAAAGCAAAAATCTGAACGAATGAAAACACATCACATGTTCATAGATCAAAAGATTTAATATTGTTTATATGGGAATACTCCCTAACTTGAGGTCTGATTTAATGCAACCTCTATTAAATCCCCACCTGATTTCTTTGTAGAAATTGACAAGCTGATCTTAAATTTCATGTGAAAATTCAAGGGACTCAGAATAGCCGAAAGCATCTTAAAACAGAAAAACACAGTTGGAGGACTCACACTTTCCAATTTCAAAAACTGCAAAGCTATAGTAATCAAGGTGGTGTGGTATTGGCATAAAAATAGATATATAGATCAATGAAATAGAAATACACTCTCATAGTTATGGTCAATTGATTTTCAGCCAGAGTGCCAAACAATTCAATGGGGAAAGGGCAGTATTTTTCAATAAATGAAGCGGCTACACCTGGTATACACATGCAAAAGTATAATGTTTGACCCCTATCTCACACCATATATAAAATTAATTCAAGTGGATTAAAGACATGAATATGACTGCTAAAATTCTTAAATTCTTAGATGAACACATAGGTGTAAGCCTTCACGTCTTTGAATTAGAAACGGTTTCTTAGATACGACACTTAAGCACAAGCAACAAAATAAAAAAATAGATAAATTGAATATTATCAAAATTAAAATATTTGTGCTTCAAAAGATACTATTAATAATGTCAAAAGACAACACACAGAAGATAAAGTTTTTGAAAACCATATATCTGATAAAACCCGGATACATAAATAACTGTTACAACTCAATAATAAAGAAGATTAATAATTCAATTAAAATGTGGGCAAAACATCAAAATAGGACTTGCTCCAAATAAGATATACAAATGGCTGATAAACACATGAAAAGATGCCCATCATTAGTCATCAGGGAAATGAACATCAAAACCCTGAATTATTACTTCACCTGGAGTAGGATGGCCATAATAAAAAAGATGGACAATAACACACATTGCCAAGAATATGAGGAAATGGAAACCTTTATACACACTGTTGATGGGGATGTGAAATGGTGCAGCTGCTTTGAAAAACAGTCTGGCAGTTCCTCAAAGTCTACACATAATGTTACAATATAGCCCAGCAATTCAACTCATCAATATATATGAAGAAAATTAAAAGCAAACATCTACAGAAATACTTGTAGATGAATGGTCATAGATGCATTATTAATAACAGGCAAAAATGTGAAAACTCAATTGTCCATCAGTTGATAAGTTATGAATAAAATGTGGCATAGTCATACAATGAGATATATTATTCAGCAATGAAAGGAATGAAGTACTGAGATACACACACACACACATTTCAATGTGGAACGACTTCAAAAACATTATGCTAAGTGAAAGCAGCAAGACACAAAAGGCCACATATTGCAATGATTCCATTTATATGCAAAGTCTAAAATAGGTAAATCCAGAGATACAGAAAGTAGATTAGTGGTTGCTTAGGGCTGAGAAGTTGGGGGAGATAGAAAATGGTTATTCATGAGTATGGGGTTTATTTTGGGTTACTGAAATGATTCTAAAATTGATTGTGGTGATAGTTGCACAACACCATGACTATACTGACAGCATTAAATGGTATAATTAACAGTGATTAATTGTATCTTCATCAAGTTGTTATTAAAAAAGAAACTCTGTCTTTATTTGGAAATGCCTGAATAATATAGCATAATATGTGGAAAAAGATTCTGAGAGTAAGGCAGGCAGGTGAAGGGGCACAGAGAGAGGACCATATCCCCTGTAGAACTTAGGCAGAGCTGACCAAGCAAAGAGTGCTTCTAATTAGGTGGTGTCCTTAGGGGAAACACTGGAAAACCCACCTTGGAACAACAAGGCCCATTTCTGTGGTTTCTGGGCCAAGCCGCTCTATGCCCAGGATGGCAGGCAACACGGAGTGGTGGGGAAGAGGAGGCTTGATGAGAAAATGACATCTGTGCCCTTTCTCTGAAGCCTGACTTGTCCATGTGGCCATGTAGAGAAGAACATGTGTATGGCCCTTGTTCCTGAAGTTACCTCTTTTTGCCAACTGAAGAGAAGAGCTCAATCAGTACATAGGAAACCCATATTGGGCATCTCACAGCTTCACAGGGAGTTTTCCTGCTAGCTGAGAGCAGATTTATGTCTGGGGCAGAGCATGCATGAGTATGCTGAAGACATCAGAGCACAGTGCAAACTGTGGTGCATTGTCCTGGGTTACATCCTTGTCCCTTCCTTATACTCTCCTTGCGCAAATAGCTGGTTTTTATCTCTATCACCAAATTGAGTTCCCCTACTCTGTGATGAGTAAATACCAAAAAGAAAGAGCATGAGACCTATGCAAAGATACTACCTAAATGAAAAAAAAAAAAAAAAAAAAAAAGAGAGAGAGAGCAAACAGAAGGCCAGAGAAAGACTATATATCAGATAAGAGGTACGACAAAGCAGATAAAATGTATGACTATATGTCATGTAAGTAACAGGAGCCCAAAGAAAGTCTAGAAACTCCCAGGTAAGATATTATAGGACAATAGAGGTAGTTGAAAAGTGAGCTGATAGATTTTGGAAAGAAATAGAAGGGAAAAAATCATCACAGAAATGAAAATCAGCAAGAGGAGAAATTGGCTTTCCTGAAAATGTCATCAGAGGCATCTAGCACAACTGAGAAAAAAAAATGAACAAAATAAAATGGAAAAGGACAAAAAGTTGATTAATATCAGTAAACAGACAAAAATAATGAAGGCAACATGTGCAACTAGAAATTACAGATGACATTTTAAAAATAGTAATGTAATAGAAAAGTAACTTTTCAAAGCAGAAACTTTCAAGGAATACTTGTAGACTTTGGTAAAAATGAGAATATTAACAGGAAATTTATTGAAAAAGAAGAGCAAAGATTTCTATGGGTGTCCAAAGATCAGTCCTAGGAGATGGGGAATATCTGCAAAATGCACAGAGAAGGAAGTTATGATCCAAGAATGATCATGCCCATAAAAACTGCCACATATGGGGAGGGTTTATATTTCCCAACAAACAAGGGCTCTTGGACTTTAATTCTCATGAGCATTTCTTCAAAAAGTTATTAAATAATAAACTACAGTCAACCATGAGATGGATAAGGAAGCACAGTAAAGAAATGATGGCGAATATTGAATCCATGCAAACATAGAATAGCATCTAAACAACTGGGAAATTCAAGTTATAAAATGGGATAAAAATAACATTAATTATAACAATATGGAAATAATATGGCAAAGTTTTGGAGATAGAGTAGCATAGAGAATGTAGAGTTATTACAATAAATCAGGTTTCCTTTTATCAGGGAGGTGAGCTAATTGATAATCTCCAGAGGTTAAAAATAAAATTATAGGAAGAAGTATATGATTATTCTTCATTCGAAAAATACTTATTGAACTCTACTCCTCTATGCAGGTATTAAGGAGACAGTAGTGAGCAAAGTCAAGCTCCTCCTGCCCACATTTTAGAGGGAAAGACAGAAAATAAATAGGGAAATGAATCAATACTTTCAGAGAGTGATATACATGTTGAAGAAAGTGATCAGGGCCGGAGAGGTGCTGGGGTGGGCCGTGGACTTTCTTACACAGTACGATTGAGGAAGGCTCTTCCTAGTAGGTGACATTTAAGCAGGAAGCTGAATGATGAAAACACACGACAACTAAAGATTTGGGGAAAGAGCCTTCCAGGCAGAAATAAGGGTATATTAGGTCAGTGTTCTCTAGAGAGACAGAATGAATAGGATATATGTATATATGAAAAGGAGTTTATTAAGGAGGACTGACTCACACAATCACAAGGTGAAGTCCCAGGATAGGCTGTCTGCAAGCTGAGGAGCAAGGAAGCCAACAGTGGCTCAGTCCCAGTCCCAGACTTCAAAAGTAGGAAAGCCGACAGCACAGCCTTCGGTTTGTGGCTGAAGGCCTGAGAGGCTGGCAAACTACTGATTTAAGTCCAAGAGTCCGGAAGCTGAAGAACTTGGGAGTCTGATGTTCAAGGGCAGGAAGCATCCAGCATGGGAGAAATATGAAGGCCAGAAGACTCAGCAAGTCAACACCTTCCATCTCCTTCCACCTGCTTTTTCTTGCCCTGCTAGTGACCAATTCTCTCCCAGTCCACTGACTCAAATGTTAATCTGTTCTAGAAACACCCAGCAACACCCAGAAGCAATACTTTGCATACTTCAATCCAATCAAGTTGACACTCAATATTAACCATCACAAGAGGCAAAGGTAAGAGCTTGGAAACTGTCAGCAGATTCACATGTGTGGCTGGATGTCTGGGCAAAGCAGAGGAGCCATGGATGAGACCAGGGAGGAGTCAGAGTTTCATCCTAAGAGTGATAAGAAGATGCCAGAGAATTGTGAGCAGTGGGGAGATTGGATTTATATTTTTAAAAATAAAATATTCTGCCATGTAGTAAATAGAAAGACCAGCCGAGAAGTGACTGCAGAGGAGGAATAAAAGGTTGTTAGCAGTTTGGACAGTGGTGAGAAGTTAGATATAGGGTAGGTCTTAAAGTTGTCAATGATAGGACTTCATTTCTAATGTTAAAGTATATCCTATTGGGTTGGGCACGGTGGCTCACACCTGTAATCCCCACACTTTGGGAGGCTGAGGCAGGTGGATCATTTGAGGTCAGGAGTTTGAGACCAGCCTGGCCAACATGGTGAAACCCCATCTCTACTAAAAATATAAAAAAATTAGCCGGGCATGGTGGTGCATGCCTGTAATCCCAGCTACTTGGGAGGCTGAGGCAGGAGAATTGCTTGAGCTCAGGAGGCAGAGGTTGCAGTGAGCCAAGATGACGCCACTTTACTCCAGCCTGGCCGACAGAGCAAGACACTGTCTCAAAAAAAAAAAAAACCAAAAAAACCCCTATATCCTATTGGGTGATTCATGAGGGTCTCCATGAGGTGTGGGAGTAAGAGAAAAGTAAGAGGCTCCTGGGATTTTGGGGATTTTTTGCATCAGCCAGCAACTGGTTGCATCGTGGCTGCATCCACCAAGATGAAGGGGTTGGAGGCAGGTCGGGCCAGGCCAATACTGAGATACTCATGAGGTTTCTGAAGGGATCTGTTAAATAGCAAGTTGGAAATATAAGTCTTCAGCTCAGGAAAGAGGGTGGTGTGAAAGAGACAAATTTTGATGTCATTTGCATATAGAACGTATGTAAGGCCTAGGGAATGAAGACAAGGACCTACAGTGCCATTAACAGTGAAGAGATTCTGGCATGATTTTGAGCAACAAAGAGCATAAATATCACTGAAGTATGGTCTCTGTGTGGGACTCTGGTTGAGCCTCTTGATTTCTCTAAGTATTTGTTAGCTTATCTAGAAAATAAGTGGTAAGAACACACATTTAAGCCATACCCCCCTATGCCTGAAAAGGTCATATTGCAATTATCTAATTTCGCAGAAGGTAAAGTTTTACATTTTGCTTCTTACAAAAGGTTGCCTCTGTAAGGTCTTCAGAGGAGTGCAAAATTTGACCAGGACAGTTTAGGATTCATCAAACTGACCTCTTGAGAGCAGTCTACACTCCAGTAGATGTTTAACACTCTGCGTTTAGCTGTGGGTCTCTTAAATATGCAGCAAATAATTTAAGTGATCCAAGAGTCTGCACAAATAACAAGTTAGTAACCTCTGTTGCATTTCTGGTGGCAAAGTGTTATGAAAATGAAATGCATCCTGTCCAGAATAATACTATCTCAAAGAATACAAAGTCAGTCAACACCTTGTAAACTCAGTCCTTCAGGAATACAAAGAGAATGCACTTCCACAATCCACAAGTTGAGAAAAGTAACTCTGCTTTTAGACCCATCTTTAGTCATTTATTTTTGTGGGAGGAGTACAAACCTTTACACATTTTGCTTAAGCAACTTATACTTTTCCATATTCATTACAACATATGCACTAAGTGTTGTTTTAAAATGAGTCCAGTCTAATTTCTGTAATAAAAAAAGTGATTACTAGCTCTCATTATTGCCTAATGTGGCTGCCTAATTAATTATTATAAAATGAAAAAAAGTCGTACTAATGAGATATTAATAACTAGCTTTCTCAGCAGTGGTTTTCTTTGTGTTAAAAGTCTGCTATTTTACAAATTTGTTTTCCAAGCACCTTAAAAAATTACCATCTCATATTTCCATTTCTGATAACTACTTCAAATAGGTAAATATTATTGCTTTTTGTTAAAGGACAGCTCTTGGCTCTAACTACAGGATACAAAAACAGCTAAAAACAATGAATAATTTAAGCCATTAATTGATGATTCTAACTGTGTGGTATACAATGACTATTTTGGAATCGCTTCAAACAGAATTAATATTTGATTTGACTTTGTGTCACCTCTCCCCACTTTTCCATGAAAGTGATATTTACAAAATGGGATCTACAAATCTGTCTGAAAAATTCAGTTACTCCTTTAGACATTTCCTGTGAGCTGTATCTGGCTGATACTGAAGCACCCACATCATACCAAATTGCCTGGGACTCCTGGGACCACATCCACCACAGCTGAGTGGGATGCATTCTCCAACCATCTGCAGTACCAGTGTTGATGTTCACATGCTTGGCAATCCTATCTTCATGGTGTAATACTGAAGTGAAAGTACCACCTGCAGGCATTCATTCTCCACCATGTGCATCATTATTCCCATCATCAGCCCTATACTTCTCTGATGCTCAACAACTCCTGATATCTTTCTACTGTCTTGTCTTGTCTTCTCTCTCTCTCTCTTTCTCTCCTTCTCTCTCTCTCTCTCTCTCCCCCTCCCTGCCTCCCTTCCTCCCTCCCTTCCTTACTCCCTCCCTCCCTCCCTTCCTCCCTCCCTTCCTTCTTTGAGACAGGATCATGCCCTGTTGTCTAGCCTGGAGTTCAGTGGCATGATCATAGCTCACTGCAGCCTTGAAATCCTGGGCTCCACAAATCCTCCCACCTCAGTTTCCTGAGTAGCAGGGACTACAGTTACATGCTACCATGCCTGGCTAATTTTTAAATTTTGTGTCTAGATGGAGGTGTTGCAGTGTGGCCCAGGCTGGTCTTGAACTCCTGGCCTCAAGTGGTCCTCCGGCCTTGGCCTCCCAAAGTGTTGTGATTACAGGCAGGTGCCACTGTGCCGGGCCTCCACAGTGCTTTCTGAAATCCATTCCAAAAATCTTAAGAGTTCTCTCAAATATCTACCCTGCAAGTCTTCCCTCCTGCTCTGTACTAACTGCACTCCCCAGGCTGCTGCTTCCTCTGCAGGCTTCTCTAAGGGTGGCTGCCTCTCTCTCCCATCCCTAGCAGCCCAGGTTTGTGGGTAGAACTGAGGCTTAAGTTTCTAGTCATGCCTGATCTTCTCAAGCCCTTATATAAAGGTCACTGTTGTGAGGCTCATACTACCTGGCACATCCTCCTCTTGGTCTCCTTGCTGTCATCTCCAACCTCCCAGACCCCCTCCTCACTGATTAGAGTCTTTGGGTCTGGTGAGGACCTGCCCATCCTAGGGTACGCACACCACTCATCTGAGAATATGATTTCTAATTATGTATCTCATTGCATTTTCTTTTTCTTTTTTTTGAGAGACAACTCGCTGTGTCGTCCAGGCTGGATTGCAGTGGTGCAATCTCGGCTCACTGCAACCTCCGCTTCCCACGTTCAAGGGATTCTTCTGCCTCAGCCTCCGGAGTAGCTGGGACTACAGGCACACGCCACCATACCCAGCTAATTTTTGTATTTTTAGTAGAGACTGGGTTTCACCATGTTGGCCAGGATGGTCTGGACCTCTCGACCTCGTGATCCACCCACCTCAGCCTCCCAAAGTGTTGAGATTACAGGCATGAGCCACCGTGCCTGGCCTTCTTTTTTTCTTTTTCTTTTTGAGACAGTCTCACTCTATCACCCAGGGTGGAGTGCAGCAGCACGATCTCAGCTCATTGCAACCTCCCCCTCCTGGGTTCAAGTGATTCTCCTGCCTCAGCCTCCGGAGTAGCTAGGACTACAGGCCTGCACTATGACAGCTGGCTGATTTTTGTATTTTTAGTAGAGACGGGGTTTTGCCATGTTGGCTAGGCTGGTCTCAAACTCCTAACTTCAGGTGATCCATCTGCCTCGGCCTCCCAAATTGCTGGGATTACAGGTGTGAGCCACTGCACCCGGCCTGTACCTCATTGTTTTTAATAATCTTTTTTTTTTTTTTAACTTCATCTGCTTAATCCATCTTACATCTGTGTATCTTTACTGTATGTCATTGTTATTATTTTTTTTTTCAGCTCCAAAATCTCTAATTCAAGCATCCCCAACTCTTTTTTTTTTTGAGACTGAGTCTCGCTCTGTCACCCAGGCTGGAGTGCAGTGGCGGCATCTCGGCTCACTGCAAGCTCAGCCTCCCGGGTTCACGCCATTCTCCTGCCTCAGCCTCCCCAGTAGCTGGGGCTACAGGTACCCACCACCACACCTGGCTAATTTTTTCTGTATTTTTAGTAGAGACGGGGTTTCACCATGTTAGCCAGGATGGTCTTTATCTCCAGACCTGGTGACCCACCCGCCTCAGCCTCCCAAAGTGCTGGGATTACAGGTGTGAACCACCGCGCCCGGCGCACCCCAACTCTTATCACAGCCTCCTAAATTTTCTAGCTGGTTTGCTTATTTACCCTATTCTTGCTTTAACCATTTTTGTCCTTCCTAGTCCCTCTTCAACCTACTTTTTTCTGACTTTCCCACCTATTATTGCACCACATAGTAAGTTTTAGGGCACCAAGAAGCTCCATATCACAAAGTTCACTGGCTCCTTTGGTTCTCCTCTTATTGGACCCCTCAGCAACACTCAGCTCCCCCTTCCCTCCTTTGCCAGCCTCTTCTCTTGGCTTTCCTGAGTCCAGAGCTTCCTGAGTTTGAAGTGTGTTCTTCTGCCTAGAAACTAGATGTTGGAGTGTCTTAAAGATTATTTTTAGCCACTCTTCCTGTTTCATTCTATTTTCTCTCTAAAGGTGACAACTTACCCACACCCAGGGTTCCATCAACTGTACATAGACGACTGCAAAATTTATGTCTCACTAAGACCTCTTCTTGAACTCCAGATGGAAGCATACAATTGCCTACTTGCTATGTGCGCTGGAGTCTCACAAAGCCACATCCAACTCCAATTTCATATTTACAAATGTAAAATCATGGTTTTCTCCACAAAAGTCTTTATCCAGCGTTTTCCCTCTGGGCATAGTAGATAAGAAAGTGGAAATCGTCCCTGGTATTTCCCCTGCCCTCTTCCCACAGCCACTCCATCACAATATCATGTTCATTTTACCCACCACATAGCTACTGAAGGTGATGGTTTCTAGCAACAACCACCACCACCACCATTGCAGCACAGTCCAGCTGCCAGCTGCCAGCTGGCTTCTACCACCATCTGCCAATCACTTAAGCCTGGCTTTTACCAGTTCTAACATTGCAATCAGTGTATATATTTATATATATTAAAAAACACAAATCTGATGATGCCAAATGTCTACTGGGAAACCTTCAATGGTTTCCCATCCTCCTAAAACCAAGGCCCTTTTACCTCTTTCATCTCATTTCCCACTCTACTCACCCAAGCTCTTTGCACTCAAAAAACTCATATATATATATATGAGTTTATACTCATATATATATATGAGTTTATACTCATATATATATATGAGTTTATACTCATATATATACACACACATGTGAGTTATACATATACACTATATATAGTATATATATGGTTTTATTATTATATGTTATATATATTTTTAGTTTGTAGAGAGCTATGAATATAATCTTTATGTTTTAAAATGTTCTTTTTTGTTTGGTTTTATCTTAACAACAAATGAGCATTGTTATGGGTTGAATAGTGTCTTCCAAAAACTTTAAGTTGCAGTTCTAACCCCAGATATCTCAAAATATGACCTTGTTTGGAAATCAAGTCATTGCAAATGTAATTAGGATGAGCTCTTCAGGGTGAGCTATAATCCAGTGTAGCTTCTGCCCTTATACAAAGGGGATATCTGGACACAGAGATAGGCACACAGAGAGAATTCCACGTGAACACAAAGGCAGAGATTGAAGTGATGCATCTACAAATCATGGAACTCTGAGGTCTCCCAGCAAACCAGGAGCGAGGAGAGAGGCATGGAACAGATCCTCTGTTAGTCTCAGGAGGAATGTCTTAGTGCATTCATGTTGCTATAAAAAGATGCCATAAACTGGGTGGCTTGCAAACTATAGAAATTTATTTCTTACAGTTTTGGAGGCTGGGAAGTTCAATTAAAGGTGCTACTAAATTCGGTGTCTGGCGAAGGCATGCTTCCTGTTGCATAGACAACAGCCTTCTTGCTGTGTATTTTCATGGCAAAAAGGGGAGACCTCTTTTACAAGGGCACTAATCCCATTTATGAGAGCTTCACTCTCAAGACCTAATCACCTCCCAGAGCCCAGCTTCTTAATATCATCACATTGAATGTTAAGATTTTAACATGTAAATTTGGGGATGACACCCAATCGGCTGGGGCCTTGCTTTTGGACTTCCCAGTCTCCCAAACAATGAGCAATACATTTATATTATATAAATTACCCATTCTAAGGTATTTTGTTATAGCAGCCCTAATGGACTAAGTCACGGGAAAATGTAAGTAGAACGCCTTGGCTGCAACACATACTTTTCACATTTGCTGTTAGCACACTTGTGCTTTGCCTTTGTACCTTCCTGATTTTGCAAAAATATTTGAACCTAGAAATGACCTTAGCACTCACTGAATTCAACCTCTTTTATTCACTGACTTTCAAATATTTCATAGTAATTTATTTTTATTTCACATTTACTCAAATGGTGAGATAGATGTCTATACTCTTCTGATTGGGTATTAGACATGCACTGGTACAAAATCAACATCCTGGTCCCAGTTAGAGATTCTACTTCACAGTCATCCCAAATTGGATGGAGGATTCTATCAGGTGCATGAAAGGCTTCCTTGTCTATTAAGCTTTTAGGGGTCCTGTTTTCCTTGATATTTAATCTAAGTTCTAATCTGATTCTAAACAATATGCAAAAGGATCCACTCCTTTGATAGATCCACCTCTTCAAAGTCATTCATTAAGGATAGAACTGGAGATTCTGAGAGTCTTCGGGTACTGCCATAACTGAAGAGTGTACAGATGAATAATTTTACTATCTCCAAAGTTTCATCCTTCTCAGTATTTCCTGAGCCCTGTCAGCACTATCCAGGCTCTAGCCATGTCCACTGCCACTGAAAAAGCTGCAAGTCCAATCTCTTTTTCTCAAGGGTGAGCAGTGTGAGCCCCAGGGAGTTAGGTGACTTATTTGCCTTACCACAGGCAAAAGGGACAAATCTGAGACTTGAGCCCAGTTCTTTTACTTAGTGTCCAGCTACCTTTCTACAACAGTCTACTGCTAATTTGATTTTATTAAGTAAATGAAATGTCAGCAGTCATAAGGCAACATAAAAAGTTCCTCTAATATTAGAAAAATGATCTAAGAAAATATCAGCAATGCCATATAGAAATATAAAAATATGCCATTTTCATTATTTTTATTTTGCCATTATCTTGGCAAAAGAGGCAACGAATAAGTTACCAATAGTTACTGAAGCTCCAGAGTCCTTGCTGCATTCGATATTCTGTAACCACCGGAGAACGATAAAAACCAAATTTGTCCCAGAAAGGGATATTAAGCAGAGTGTAGGATTTCTCTGTTCAGAGGAACCTGTTTACTCATTTGGAAGTGGAGAAAAGAATACCCTTTTTAAACAGAACCTGGAAAATTATATATGCAAATGGTATTCTCCCTTCCTGGCTAAGTCTTTCACATTCAACAAACAAACAAAACACTTCCTAAGATACACACCTGAAGGCTTATTACAAGCAGATCCCACTTCTTATACTTCTATTCCTTGTGTTAGACTTAGAAACCCTATTTATTTGCTAGGAGAGGAGCATAGAAAAGCATCGAAAGGGGAGCTGGAATGAGCTTGGACAGGTGTTCTGTAAGAAAACAGAGTGAATCATTCACTTGCTGACAGTAGCAAGGAATGTATTTTCATGCATCTTATTTTTTGGTCCTGAATATCATTTTGATAATTCAAAGTGAAACCAGCAATTACTCTTAAGGACCACCAGACAGGAAACCTTATTTCCAAAGTAAATGATATTTTGGATTTTCTGTGGCTAGATGTAGATCTGTAGAGGTATAACTATTGACCTCAGAAATATTCTTATAAGATTAAAACTTTAAAAAAGAAACCTGTTAATTTTTAAATTAACAAGTGCTTTGTTAATGTAAAAGTATTGCTTTTTAAAAGTATGGCTGCATGTACTAATTAATTGTATATAGCGGAGCAGCCACTGGCAGTTATACTAGAATGCCCTGTGAATGTTTTCCATCTTCATTTCTGAGCAGTGAGGACCAATATCAAACTAGGAAAGGCAATTTTGCAGACTGACATTTTGCTCCTTCAGAAATGTCTGTGTTGCCTCAGTGCCTGTCATTCAGAGCAGTCGTAAGATTAGCTGTCTATATTCGGTCTCATCCTCTAGCACTTTCATTTACAAATACTTGATGATAAATAATTGTACATGCCAAAAGATCCCTTGAAAATCATTCACAGGAATTACGCAAGGTATGTGAAAAAATGATTTTGTGGCATAAGGAAATAGGAAAAATAACTACGTCTAAAATCACTCTACCTAGTCTCATACTCTGCATTACTGTGAGATATGTACTTGTTAAAAGGGAATAGATTATGCCTTCAAGGAGGCCTCAAATTTCTCAAAAGCAAAGTGTGATGCTTTTCTGCTCACTTTTAAAAATTTCTATATAAGGAAACTAGTTGAAAAGGTAGACATTTGGTGAACTCCAGATGACTTGGAGGAGATAGCAAGTTTCAAGGTAGTTTCGCAGATACATTTTTTCAAAACATATTACTCGTGAAAACATCCCTGAGTCTAGTATTTTCCAAGAATACGATAGGAATTTAAATACAGGTCTTGAAGTCAGAAAACATGGCTTGGAGGCCTGATTCAGTCATCTAACGGTTTTGCAACAGTGTGTATCTTTCTACATTTGGTGATTGCTAAAAAAAAAAAAAAGTCTTGAAAAAGTGCGGTTACATTGATCATAATAAACTATAAACCATCAAACAAAGCCTATGGAGTAATTATTTGTTTCAGCCCTTTTATATATAAAGACAGAGATTTTTTTTCTTCTACTGTACGTTTCTCCTTCATTTATATACCTAAATTTATAAACATTACGATCAACATGAAAATTGCCATTGGTCTTGTGTGGCATACAAGTACCGTTTTAACATTTTCATCAAAATCTTATATCCACTAAGATTTACATTAATTCTCATCTCCCATCTTCAATCCTTAGTTGATGCCCATAAATACTAAGTGGATGGGCCCAGGAGGATGCGCTTAGCAGCACCAACAAAACCAGCTGCAAGAGGATGCATAATGGTTCTGAAAATTATAGCAGCTTATAAGCTTACTTTCTTTCACTGAATTTTTTATTCACTATTATCTGGAGGGTACATCCTGTTTGAAATGGTTGGATTGTTTACAAAAAAAAAAAAAAGGTTGCATGCTAATTTCAGAATAGAAAAAGAGTAATTTGTGTATTTCTCCTGCTAGCCTTATTTTTAGCTATTTTTGTAAATATCTTCTGTTTTTATTATAAAAGGTGGCGAAACCCATTTGTAGAAGTACAAATGTTTTCTCCCTTTACTCATAGAGTATTATAAGAGGTCAGCTATGGGTTTGTTCCAGGAAGAAAATTCCTATGTTTGTTACGAAAGAAAAAGATATAGCAGCTCCTTTGATTTCATAAAATTTCTTTCTTTCCAGGCCGGGCGCGGTGGCTCACGCCTGTAATCCCAGCACTTTGAGAGGCCAAGGCAGGCAGATCACAAGGTCAGGAGTTCGAGACCAGCCTGCCCAACATGGTGAAACCCTGTTGAGTTTTATTGTATTTTATTGTAAAAATACAATACAAATACAAATACAAAATTTATTTCTTTCCGGAACATCTGCAAATTGAAGCTTAGCTTAATTTTCCAGTTCAGGGACCAAGGTATTACTGATGTTGCCGTGGCCTAAATGGAACTAAAAGCGCTACCTCTGGCTTATCAATCAGTGGGGCTAATCTTACCACTTCTTTTCTCCAAATTTTATTTCCACAGATAATAGTCCCAACTCTTTTAGCATGGCATAAACATTAAATGATTATTCTGGAATGTGATTCCTGAACATTTTATATGTTCCTCAACTTTAATGGGATTTACCCTAAATCATACTCCGCATAAAGCATATGAAGACTATAGTATGATGACAAGAAAGTAACTTGTGTTTTAGTATTTATGTATTTATTCAACAAATAATCTATCTTATTTTTATTCCAAAGTATTAGAAAAATGTTATAGTATCACTGTCTATGTTCAGAAAGCACTGGATAAAGCAATAAATATGACATATTTTCAGTGGCACTGTAATCAAAAGGCTATAAGAAAATTGAAAATTAAATATGTAGATGAGTTTTGGGACAGTATGGGAACTTTATGCTGAAGCATGACTCGGATGAAGATATTCTGGAAGCTCCTATTATCTGCAAATTCCTTAAAAATATCTCATCTCATCAAATGGTAAAAAGTTCCATGAGAGAGTAAACTGGGACAAGGGAAAAATAAACCAAGGGGATTAAGGCAGGAGGAAAAAGATGTGTGTGTATAAAAAAGCTCTGTGACAGAGATAGCATTAGCATCCGCAAATATTTCAAAAATACATCAGGCTAAAGATGTATTATTTAAAATACTGTATATAGAACAAAATGATGCACTTAGAGAAGTTGCAGGAAGTAAATAAAATGCCAATGCATAATTATAGTTATGAGGAAAAGACTGGTTATTTGCAGATATGTGTATGATGTGGGCCAAAAATTCCTACCACCACTTTCAGCTAGGGCATAAAAAGCTCTAATAATACAAACACTAAATATAAGGGAAAATACATGGGGCCACTATTAATCATTAATGTCTTGATAGAGATTATCAGTTTTATTCCTGCCACTTAGAAAGGTCTTGAAAAAACAATGAAATTCACTGAAGTCAGCGGGAGAGGGAAGGGGAGCAGGGCCCTCTCCCAGTGGGAGAGGGAAGGGAAGCTGCTGCCCTATAGGGTTGACCCAAGTAGGGGCCTGAACAGGGGAACCGGGCTCCCAGGATTGCTTTCTTCAGGGACGTTCTGTAGAGATGACATTTTTGTGTGTCTGAGTGGGTGTGGACATCATATAAGATCTCAGGGAATTTACAGCAAACCTTGACATTTGCCATTCTAAATTACTCTTTAAACAACCATCGTTAATTTCCATGTAAGGACAAGATGATCTTATTTTTTCTCTACTTTAGACATTTATATTTCAATTTTAAAAATAATATGCTGTCCTTAAAGAGATACATGGGGATTTATGTGTCCCAAATGTGATAATTTTTAGACTTGAAGAAGGTTAATTTCCGTCTTCCTCTCTTCCATAAATTCCGGAGAGTACAGAACAGAAATCTGTATTCAGGGTTGAAATGCTATATTATAACATATACCAACAACTTAAGTATAGCCATCATAAAGCAATACTTATGGATAGTACAGAATTATTCTTAACCTAAAAATTTAAAAATTAAGGAATCAAATATAAAATGCAAAAAATTCCATGACTTTTTTTGAGACATGTACTTTACTCAAGTATGACTTTTCAAAAGAGAAAAAGAATAAAATATACTACAAAAATAAAAATGAATACTATAAGCATTAATACAAAGAGAAAACAGATAAAAGTGTGAAAAATAAAATATTAGGAAGGACTCATTAAAGAAGGAAACAAAGGTGAGTAAAGAAGAAACCATCGAGGAAAAAAAGGTAAAAATCCCATTGTCTAGATGATGTTATTAAAAAGAAAAGGTGTTATTTAAGGATAAGTATGTTCTACCTGCTCTTAGAATAAAAAAAAAATTCAAGCTTTTAGTATCTTATGTCTTTAATGTAAGTAGTAATATTTATTTAAGTAAGCAATGATTTGAAATATCCTTGAAAATATTTCTTCTAATGGTTTTCTTTCTCCTTTTATATAGCATTCTTGAATATCTCAGCCGTTAAGTAAAAATTGAGGGTCTCAGAGACTGTAGCTGACGCTTTAAGACAGCCAAGGCATTAATCCACGTGTGTGCATGGGCAGCCACCAGGAATAGAATTTATCTCAGTGCAGAGTTTCTTGTTGAAAAACAGGCCAAGACTAAACAAATTGTACATTTAGAGTTTCTTTTCCATTTTCCTCTACATTCATTTTTTTTCTTTTTCCTTTTACATTCATTTCAGTCATCCAGGGCTTTTCTGCCTTTACCCACTTCCCCTTTACAAGGCATGAAAAAACAAAAAACAACAAAACAAAAAAAACCCAACACTTAGCCATTGCACTTGCTTGTAACATATTCATTACAATAAATAATCCAGTTCTTTGTATTCATACAAGGGCAGAGGCTTTGTGTTGTAATAGCCTTTTGAGATCAACTGTTTTAAATTACTTCCTAAACAGGATTTCTGCTGTATATTCTGGATGGCTGGCTGGTACATTTCTAGTACTTTTCAACACGTTTTAATACTTTTACTAGGGAACAGTTCCGGGGATAACAACTCTAATTGTTCTTATATTGAGTAAAGAACTACTTCTCCGTAGTGTTTGTGCAAAGAGCTTGATTTTGCACATGAAACAATACAAAACAAATCCATTCTCTCATTATTTCAGCCCTTTGAAGTTCTGAAAACAGCTTCTTATTCCCCTAAGTCATCACTTCCCACACTATTCCCTATTCCTTTAACATTACCCATGAATGCCAGTCAATAACACCTTAAAGATAGGATCCAGGAATAGACAACAGATAGATATAATAACATGCACATGTTCTAATGGTGCCAAGTCCAGAGGGACTGAGATCTCTGTGATTTGCACACTTATCTTCTATTGATTTAGCCTTGGCTTGTAATAGCTTTTGAGCAGCTGTGTCATGCTGCTACATCAGTGCCTTTCAAACGTGTCCAGGAAGCAGGGCTCTGAAAAGTCATGGGACTATTTTTTGGAATACAATAAAATTCTGACTAGCATTAATTCTATCATTTGAATTAGGATCAATTGTACCAGCAGAAAATTTACCCATATTTAATGTATCCATCCTACTACATCTCCAAAGGACAGAATTACTTTTAGAGAATTATGGTTCAGAATTTCTTCAGTTTATATATATATATATATATATTTTTTTTTTCTTATTTGTTTATAGGAAAAGAAAATTGTATTGGAGAAAAAACACAAAATTGTAGTGAAAAAATCAATTAAATACCCCCATAAGATACTGTGAAAAGACTATCACCCTTAACTTTTAATAGCAAAATGCCTGCTATCGCCTTTGGAAGAACAGAGTTCCTTGAGAATAAGGTTTAAGAATGTCTGCTTTATGTTAATCATATACTACATAGGGTGGTATAAGAGTTAGCATAGTAAGTAGAGAAAGCACTAAACTGCCACAGGGCTAATGGGTTTAATTCTGGTATATACTGACTTTGTGGCCTTTAGAAACTGACTTTGTGGCCTTTAACTTCTCTGGCTTCAGTTTTCTTATATTTTAAGTAAGAGACTTAGGTTAGATGATTTTTAAGGTACATTTCTATCTTAGTCCGCTTCAGGTTCCATAATAAGATACCACAACCTGGGTGTTTATTTCTTCTAGTTCTGGAGACTGGAAAGTCCAACATCAAGGTGCCATCCAATTTGGTTCCTGGTGAGGGCTCTCTCCCTGATGTGCAGACGGCTGCCTTCTTGCTGTGTCCTCACATGACAGGGAGCCAGTGAGCTCTCTGGCATTTCTTCTTATGAGGACTAATCCTAGCAGATCAGGTCCCTACCCTTATGACCTCATTTAACTTTAATTACCTCCATAAAGGCCTTATCTCCAAATACAGTGCTGGGCTTTAATGTATGAATCTGGAGGTGGGGTGGGACAAACATTCAGTCCATAACAGTTTCCATCAAGAAATTCTATTGCTTTAATCCTCTCAGTTTTTAACAATTTTAAACCATGTTGTCATATCTGTCTCATTCTATGTCATGTAGTGAACCAAAAAGCAAATTCTTCTCCATGGAATTTCTTATTTGCTCATTATTGACTTCATAATCAATTGCCTGCTATTCCTTAGGTACTGTCCTAGGTTTTGGGAAATCATTAATAAACAAAAATAACAAAAATTCATTTCCACATGGAGCTTACTCTCCATTGGTGAGGCAGACAATGCATAAAAGTAAAATCTATACCCTGCCAGATATCATAAAGTGCAAAGAGACCAAAATAAAGCAGAAAAGGGCATTATTAACTACTGTGGCAGGGGGAGTTGAAATTTTAGATGGCAAAGGAAGTAAGGAAGTGGTTGTGTGTATATCTGAGAGGAGAACATACCGAGCAGAGAAAACAACAAGAATCAAAGAGGCTGAGGTAGGCAAGTAGGTGATTGTTTAGGGAACAGCAAAGAGGTCAATATGATTGGAACACAGTAAATGAAAGTTAAGATAGTAGGAGATGAAGTTCAAGAGGTAGTGAGAATCAAGTCATTTAGGTTCTGGTTGATTATTTAAAAAAAGATTTTCTTTATTACTCTGAGTGTAATGGGAAGCTATTAGAAAGTTTAGACTGGAAGAGAGTGGGGCAAGATCTGGCTAATGTTTTAACAGGATCACTCTGGGGCATTGAAAATATTTTGGAGAGCACAAAGAAGGAAGGGGATCAGTTAAGAGGCTACTGCTATAGTCCAGGTAAGAGATTAGGGCTTGAATTTGTGTGGGATTGGAAGCTTCTAGAAGGTATTCCAATTTCCTTATAGTTTGAAAATTGAGAGAGCAGAATTAGTTGTTGTTTTGGACTATATGTTGATGACTAGTTCTAGCAAATTTATCTTTAATTTCAAGGTTTTTTTTTTTTTTTTTTTTTTTTTTTACTAGAGACAGGATTTCACCATGTTGGTTGGGTTGGTCTCAAACTTCTCACCTCAGGTGATCGACCACCTTGGCCTCCCAAAGTGCTAGGGCTACAGGTGTAAGCCACCGCTCCCAGTTATAACTGACTAGCTTGTGTTATCAGTTTCTGTAATGAACATGACTTCTATCCTTTACTAAGTGTTCCTACAAAATCTCAGATGGGCTCTTGTCATAAATAGACCTCTGCACCAGCATAAATTACTTCCATTAAAAAAAACTGAACATTCAATATCTTTTGAGTAAGGATTGTTCATCCGTCAACCCAGCTGAGTTCAATTCACTTCTCTAGTTACAGGTAAAAAGCTCCTATATATGCTAGGTCTTCAGCTAGGCATGGGGTAGTGGTGAAGGTGAGGGTATTCATATGTGATTAAGATATAACTTTCTCAAAGAAAGGATGAAAATCTGGTAGAGACTGTATACAGTCTCATAAGTGGTAGGATGTGGCTTGTAATTAAGTCATTTTAGGGGAATGGCTAATTCACTTGTGTGATCACAGGTCAAAGAGGGTGTGGATATGACTCTGATGAGGTGGCTGAATCAAGTGTGGAAGTTCTGACATGCTAAGGACTAGCTCTATTTTGTGTGAGAGCCGTTGGAGTTTTTAGGTTGTGGAATGACATGGGTATGACTGTATGTGGGAGATGCCTCTAAAGGCAACGTGAAGTAGTCTGAGGCTAGAGGAAGGATTCAGTGAAAGGCTAGAGTCCAGTTAGGTTACTGCTGCCTGTCTCTGTTCATTGGAGAGGAAGGTGACAGAGATGTTTGAAAGTAAAGGTTACAGACTGACTTACTGAATCAAGTATAATAAATTAAAGTAGAAGTCAATGCATGTACTTGAACTGTGCAGCTGTGCAACTCTGTGAGTTGAGAAACAGAAGGCAAAAGGAAAAATATCACCTCT
Source organism: Theropithecus gelada (assembly GCF_003255815.1). Taxonomy (NCBI): domain Eukaryota; kingdom Metazoa; phylum Chordata; class Mammalia; order Primates; family Cercopithecidae; genus Theropithecus; species Theropithecus gelada. The sequence goes on along the minus strand of NC_037670.1, from coordinate 172,149,219 downwards.
TTTGTGTTTTGTTTTGTTTTTCTTTGAGAAAAGAAAAATCATGTCTACTTTGAGACATATAGGTCAGAGTTCTATATTATTAAATCTCATTGCTAATCAAGCGGTCATACTTCTTTTCTGATTCCAAAATTTCAAGATCATTGGTACATTCATGTGTTGTTGGTAGCAATAAATATGTTTCTCTCTCTCTCTCTCTCGATATATATATATATATATATTTTTTTTTTTTTTTCTTTTTTTTTGAGACGAAGTGTTACTCTGTTTCCCAAGCTGGAGTGCAGTGGCATGATCTCAGCTCACTGCAACCTCTAACTCCCAGGTTCAAGTGATTCTCCTTCCTCAGCCTCCCTAGTAGCTGGGATTACAGGCATGCACCACCATACCCAGCTAATTTTTGTATTTTTAGTAGAGACATGGTTTCACTATGTTGGCCAGGCTTGTCTTGAATTCCTGACCTCGTGATCCACCCGCCTTGGCCTCCCAAAGTGTTAGGATTACAGGTGTGAGCCACCATGCCTGGCCAATTACAATATATTTTAAAAGCATACAATTACTTATACACATTGACCTAGTTATCTTACTCCAGAGAACTTATCTAAAATATAATTTTATAGCATGTAAGTTTTATTCAAGAAGTCTGTCACTGAAATTTTTTTGTTTCTATGAAAAAGGGAATCTAAAATGCCCCAGGATAAGGGAATGGTAAATTAGTTAGCTTACAACCTGAACAAAGAAATTGTAATTATTCAATTAGAAATATTATATAGGACTATATTTCAATACAGAAAAATATTGTGATATAATTTTCAGAGAATATAGGAAAACACAAAATATATCAAATTCATAAATTTATGTCAACATTAAGAATTCTACAGTAAAGATTACAAAAAGATTTTAGAAACAGAAAAAAAAGGGTTAAAACAGCATCTGACTGGAAATTTTAGCCAGAGAACTTCAAATCCTGCCTAAAACATACATGAAGACACAAAGAAAAAATGAAAACCACAGCACTGCAAAGGAGAAATGAAACCGTACATAATGTCAGAATGTGAACGAAATTTCAACTATGTACAATGCCCCTGTGGCCTCTGTGTGGAAGGCCAACAAGAAACAAAGCAAATCCACTGGCCTAACAAAATAGAAAGGCACTTTGTTCTTGCAGCTATAGCCTCCCTGCCTTAGAAATGTCACCCCCGAATCAACCACAAAGGCTCATTCAGCCCCCTTAGGGATGAGAGTTCTTTGTCAGAGTTATATGTTGCTAATATCTTTAATTCTATGGCTTTCCTCTCCACTTTATTTATAGCATCTTTTCATGCACAGAAGTTCTTAAGTTCTTTTCCTTATGATGTGTTCTTCTTTGTGTATAAAAGTATGTTTTAACCTGAGGTTATTAAGATTTTTCCTATATTATCTTCTAAAAGCTTTATAGTTTCACTTTTCACATCAATCTGTCATCAACCAGGAATTGCTTTTTGTATATGGTGTGATGCAACAGGCCAATTTCATTTTTTCCTATGTACACTGATTAATCTCAGCCTAATTTATTAGGACATAGTTGTTTTTTACTGTAACTATGTCACTACCTTGGTTATAAATCTAGCATTTATAAATACATATATCAATTTTTGAGTCCTCTATTCTATTCCATTAATGTGTTTATTCTTATGCCAAATTACACTTTCATCATGATTCTTTCTTTACAATAAGGCTTTATGTATGGTAGAAAAATTTCTTCCATGTTCTTGTTTCAGAATGTTTTGGCCAGTCTTGGCCCTAGGTTTTTCCATCTACAGTTTAGAACCAGCTTATTTATTTTCACCAAAGAAAAGCCTGTTGGAATTTAGATTGCTATTTCATTTACTCTACAGATCAATTTTGGAAGAGTAACATCATTAAAATATTCAGTCTTCCAATTCATGATCACACTTCATCTCTCTATTTATTTCGATCTTTTATATCTCTCATTAAGTTTTATACTTTTTCCCCTAGAGAACTAACACATCCATTAGATTATGCAGAATTACTTGATATTTTTATACGATCGTGAAGATATTTTTTAAAAATCTCATTTTCTCTTTGCTACTTTTATTATCTTTCTAAGTCTATTCTGAAATAGTAAATCAAAAAATTTGGAAAATATAGAAAGCCACAAAGCAAATATACAAACTGTTCCATTCTACTCTTTATCACCATGAGTGCATATTTTAATTCTATAATGACATTCTTAGTGTCTCTGGAAACTAGAAATCCTTGTTTATCTTATCCATTTACCCACTCCTTCCTCTTTTGTTTTTTCTCATCCTGTTAGACAGAGAGTAGAGGGAAACCTATGGTGCAGTATTGCAACTTTGAAATAGAACTTTTAGGCAAGGAAATAATTTTCAAAAAACAACACTGTAGTAGTGTAGACTATAGATTGTAGATTGTCATAGATCATGTGTAATCAGCCTGTAACCCAAGCACATAATGGAGACAGCAAGACTTTCATCTTGGTGTGGCAGAGCCACATTCAATGGCTACAAATAAGGAATTGAACTACGAATTACACCTTGACCTAGATGAGAATTAGACTCTTGCTCAAAAGGACGAGTGTATATAGTGTCTCACACACACATAAGGAAAATGAACAAATCTTAATGATCTCCTCTTTTTTAAGGAAAAATAAACAAAACAGTCAATAGAGTCAAAATATTAAGAGCTAACATTTCCTGAGTCTATACAAAGTGATTTACATGTACTAGCTCATTTAATCTCAACACTCCTAGAAATTGGTTATGATCATCATCTCTGATTTGTAGCTGAGGACACTATGCCACAGCATGCCTTGTAACCCAGAGGACTCCATCACACATACTCTCCCAGTGTTAGTCTATTGTTTTATAGCTAAGCATTTCTTATACATATCTTGCCAAAGTCAGATTATGCAAACAAAAATGTTAATACAAGCCAGTCAATGGTCTTTATAGATATCTTATGGAGCAAAATATATTAGTCATCCACAGCGTCTTCACCTAGAAATATGAATAGTTATAATTACTGTACGCTTTGCCTTTAAATGCAAGCATAGTCTCTCTGCTCTTCCTTCAATAGCAAAGAATGTCCCTCCCTACCGCTTATCCCATGAAAATTTTACCGTTTCTATTTTGGCTCCCTTGTGAATAACACCTTTTCAAATATTGGCTTTTTCTTTGGATAATCAAACACTTCACTATAGTTCACATGAAGTATGCATGTTATTCAAAATAATCAAATGGAAGGAAAATGATATTTACATTGTGTTCTTATGAGAAAGTTATTCCAGACACCTTGTTGGTGTTTAAGTGCCAGATAATTCTGACACTCTCAGCTCACAGCGAATATAGTATATGCTGTTCAGAAGGGGCGAATTCTTCAAAAATGACCTTCTGGAAAGTATACTTGAAAAATGTTATTGGAATGTTTATTCCTCTTTCTTCTCATGATGCATAATTTGATTCCATTGCATTATTTGCCAATTAGCATAAATTGACCAAATCTACTAACTGAATCATATAAAATCTTTCACCACATGTGCTAATTACATTTTTGCTAATATTTTGCTAATTTCATTTTCATTTCCAAAAGTACTCATTTAAGAAGTTTAAGAAAGATTAACATGTTGTTTTTCTTCTGTGAATAACTGAATTTTGATTTTTTAAAATGATTCGAAAATCTCTTATTTCTCCTGTGAAACGAGAAGGAAAAGGAAAATAAAGTATCTTCTCTGAAGTGGAATTCTACATCTATGTTTTTCAGTAATGGCCTATATTACAATTTAGCAAAAACTGTTTGCTAATTTTAAAAGTATCTGCCTTTCTAAAGTATTGTTTTTGGTTCATAATGTTTTTGTAGCTCATACTGAAGAATAAACTGAAATAAACAACTGACTCTGGTTTATAGTAGTAATCACACCTTCGAAAGGTATCATTAATGCCATTAAAGATGAGTTGCCTCAAGCCTCAGTTGTTTTCTGCAACACTCAAGGCCATTAATAAGCACATCAGTCATCAATTGCTTATTTTGTCCTCTTACAAGTGGCCTCAAATTAATCAACTTTACAGAAATGCTATTTTAAAGACAGTGGGAAGATAAGAAATAAATACACATTTTAATGACAAAAGTTCAGAAAGAGAAAATTAAAAAGTATTCTATTTTTCCCATTTATCTTTTCACTCAATCAATCTATATGCATTAAGCTCAAATTATGCTCTAAGCACTAATAAAGAGTTTACACATAGGACATGAATAGATTACTATTAAAACGTTTGGCTTCACGATACATTTTAATACGAATTGTTCAGTCATACACTTCCTCCCAATTTACTAATTTCCATTTTAGGATCTGAACTCTTTGCCTTCCCACTCAGTTTCTCTGAGTTTTGCAAAGCAGTAGAACATAACCCCTTTCGCCTCTATAGATATGTTTTCTGATGAGTAATATTGTAAACATATTTCTGCACTCAAATTTTTCTGTGGTCTTCGATCTTTTCAGATGAGACATTACATAAACACCTTTTGATTCCAAAACTTTGAGGATACCATGGTAAATTTCTTCAAGGAAGTTTTTGCTACTGTTTAGGGAAGACTGTCAGGAGTGAAGAGCATTGTTTCCTCACTGGAATAGTTCAGGTTCTTCTGCTGGCTGAGAGCAGGTGATAAGCTGCCTGGAACTAGGATCCAGACCCTAGATATTCCATTCTGTTTATGGATTGTTCATTTCAGTTCAATTTACAGGCTCCCATAGAAAAACACATAATCTCCTTTCTTTCTCTTTCTCCCATTTCCTACCTTGAAAGTTTCTTTAGAAATCTCATGACAAATGATGCAATTATAACTGTGGCTTATTTTTCCTGTAAGAAAGCCTTTGCTTCTCTGAAAAGTACACCAATTCTTTCTCGTATGAAGGCACTTCACCTCTTACTTCACCTGTCTGGATACTGCAGACACTAAGGATTCAGCCTCACCTTTCATTCCCTCGGTACTCCCAATCTCCTCCATCTGTCTTACATGTATGTTTGGAAAATTAGGTATAATAATGCGTTTACAGCACAGAACACAGTCCTATAAACAATAATATTATTTAGTGGCAGTAATAATAAGCAGTAAAATGAAAAGGGCTTTTCTTGAAAGTAAATATATTCACAAATGATTACACATCTGAAGATAATGGACAAGAGAAAAAAGAAGTAAGTGACCAACTTACATTTGTGGTATCCATTATTTACTTCAAAATTTGTATCTTAGGAAATGATATGTATTATGGAAATTTCTTTCTAATTATCCTGGAGTCAAATCAGAGCTGTCAGTGATACACCAAAATAAAGAAGGTTTATTTAGCTCAAATTGCAAGTTTGAGGTTTTTTTTGTTTTGTTTTGTTTTGTTTTGTAACGCAGTAAAAATATTCTTAATTTGTTCAAAATTCTGTTTACATATTATACTTTACAAATGTAAACAGTTTAAAGGTATCCTTTATTCTATATGGAGACAATACTTCTATATCAAACAACTGTTTTAAAATGTAGTAATGATTTCGAATAAATGTTTAGGGTAGGAATGGATTAAGTGTAGTTAATTTAGTTAAACTTCAACAACTCAATAGGGAGTAAATAACGGTGTCTGGTACAATACATTGATGATTTAGCAACAGATAAATTGTCAGTACTTTTTTCATAGAAGGAACATCTATGCTTATTTTAGAAATTTTTTGTCACATTTTCAGTAATCTGAAATCTTTCAATAAAAAGTAGAAACATTTAATTCTTATTCATAACAAACTATTAGTTGATTACCTAGAACAGATGAGGGATACAGGAGAAAGAATAGGATACAGGATTTTGGGGGAAAATATCTACCAAACTCTGTGTAGAGTTTCATGCATTAAATTTTCCATTCCTTTGAAATTTTGTACAACAGAACTAATGAAGAGAGACCTAATACAAATTAGCTTAAGCAAAAATAGAATTTATTGGTTCAAGTACTTGAAAAGTTCAGGATTAACACTAGGATTAGGACTGATCATAGGCACACTAAATAATCCAGAAAGCTCCAATGATGTCAATAAATGAGTGAGACTCAATATCCTCCCCCTTCTCTCCCGCTCCCTCACGGATACCAGAGGAGGATTACACATCATGATACAGATCAACCTGGACACATCTTGTTAATGTATAACCTTTCTTCTACTTCACCTACACTGTTATTACCCAATAGGTCCAAAGGAATGATTTCACAAGGAATATCAAACAATTTTGTAATGAGTTTTTATGAAGAATTGATTCCATAGGCTAAAAGTATTATTCATAATAGAATATTTTTGAGAGTCTGTAATTATAAAAACAGGTACCAACTTTCCAAATTTTTCTTAGTGTATAATCAGCTTTATTGAAGTGTAATTTACATACCATAAGATGTACTCATTTAAAGTGCACAGTTCAATTAGTTTTGATAAATGCATACATCTGTGTCATCCCCTCAATCAAGACATTTAATATTGCCATTAACCCCAAAAAGTTCCTGTGCCTCTTTGTGGTCAATTCTGTCTACCCCTGGCCCCAGCTTACCACTGATCTCATTTCCATCACTAAAGATGAGGCTCCCTTGTTCTAGAATTTTATAGAAATAAAATCGTAGTGTCAACTCTATTGAGTTTGCTTCTTTCATTCATGTTGTTGTAGAGATTCATTCGTATTGTACCCTAAGTCAGCAGTTTGTTCTTTCCTGCCTTGTTTGGCTAGGTAGTATTCCATTGTATGAGTATATCAACCTTTGTTTATTCATTTCCATGTTGATTTAGAATAAACTATTGAATTAGTTCTAATTAGGAGATATTTTAAATTAAGCAAGTTCTGATGTGGCTATATGTCTTCATTTCTTTTGGGTAAATCCTGAAAATAAAATAGATGGATCATAATGATAACCACATGTTTCACTTTATACACAATCATAAATGGTTTTTCAAAGTGTTCATAACAGTTTACATCCCAAACGGCGATGTAGAAATTCCTGTTTCTCACCCTGGCCAGCACTTGCTGCTGTTGCTATGTTTAATTTTAGGCATTCTGGGATGCATCATGGTATATCATCGTGGTTTTCAAAAACATTCCCCTGCTGACTCACGATGCTGAGTGCTTTCCTGGGTTTCATCTTAATTGTTACCTTTAAATTCCTCATAGTAGATTTAAAAATGGACAAAGCAGCCAGAAAACATTGTCTTGCCTAATGATTAATTAATATGAAACTTTATTTCCATGTATTTATTCACCATGTGATTATTGAATGTCTTCTAGATGGGCACCGTGTACCTGGTAGGGGTACAGAGGGAATATACCTTGAAGCGCTCTCTCCGCTCTCTCATGGAGTTTATATCTGTAAGCTCTGCAGAAATGAATGGCACTTTTGAACTGCTGAGTATGATAAAATATCACAGCTGTCGAATGTTTTATTTCATGGAAACTCAGAGTATGTGCACCAAAATAACAGTACTTTAGCCAGAGGTTTGACATAACTGACTGCATATTTTAGAAAACTGTTCTTACTCTGTTTAAAACCAGAGTGTTTGACCCACCAGTGTACAAATGAGTAGACTGCACAAGCATAATTAAATTTGACCAGCTTCAGCAGCATTATGAAGTTACTAGAAAAAAGTTGTTGAGAAAAGCCACAAAAGAGGACCCTATGTTTATATTTATTATTTCTAAGTTTCTGGTGTTGCGATTTATTTTGAACAACCAAAACCTTAGTGTTTGTGAACTACATTTGTTCTGACCAAAACTTTTGGGTTTTAGTTAGCACCAAGCAGAGATATGATGACCTCTGATTTTTTTTTTAAATTAACTTAGTCATAAAACATCTTCTAGGTGTTGTGATTTACTCATAGGCTATTTCAGCGGAACTCAGCAGACTTCTTTTTCAGAATTTACAATATGTTTAATGACTGATCTTTCTCAGTGAGTTTTAATGGTATATTACAGAGATAAACCAAGATTATATTGACCGATCAAATTTTTTCCTACATTCAACCTTTTGAATTTATGTAGACATTTCTATGCTCAATTTTAAGGTTAACATAACTTTGTGATTCAGGCACCCTTTGCCTTCCACTAGGAAATAGGAGGGAGTCATATAATAGCTTTCTCCATGTCACTCTGGGAATCCAGGTGATAACAGAGAAGATAAAATCAGGGATGATTAAAATGCCTCAAGAGTGAAATTAGGTATTTGGAGCGTGCTTTTAGCTATAAGAGTGGAAGCAAAATTGGACATGAGGTATAGCTGAGCAGGAGAGTTTCAGTTGGAGTAATAGAATGGCTAAATAAAAGGGCCACTGAGGAGCAGTTGATCCTCCTAGATGGAGGGACTCTACACAGTAGAGGCTGGGCTCTGGTGGCTGAGATGGCAGGTGTCCGGAACCACCTGTGAGCTATGGTGCAGGGCAAGATACCAAGTATCTAAGAAAATAACCCATAGTAAACAGGGTTGGAATAAGTGAGATAGACATTTGAGAACAAGGGAAAAAGCTATGGACACAGCAAAGCTAAAGTATAAGGTAAGGTCACAGAAAAAAGGCTGGAACCCAGAAATTACAGTGTCAGGGTGCAACCAAGAGCAAATGTGAGCTCCTTCAATTTTGACTCAGCACTGGACTGATCCCAGGAACTGGAATGGCATGGACCTTATCAGCAAGATGAGCTGCAGGTTAGAAGGCAGGGATGACAGATAGCTTGCTAACATCCTCTGAACTCTGTTTTGAGGCTTGTGCTCTCAGTCCAGCAAGCAAGAATATTTTTCTGAACTTGACTTAGCTCCCCACACTGCTGCTCTGTGTTGGGTAGTGAGAGTGAAGAGTGAAGTGTTCAGCTGTCTCAAAACAGTCATGCCCCAGGAAACTACTGAAGCAAGAAGGGCTTGGCTTGCCCTTATAGTCAATGCCTTTCTGACCCCCTTTCCAGTTCGTAGAACTTGCCATATGTGATAAGTCTAAAGAGAAACACAAACACAGTGCTACCCTTAGAAGCGACTGACACTTTTAACGGCTCTTTGCCTCCCCAGAGAGGAGAGCTGTTCTACCTTTACTTTTCTTTTAGCTGCTTCTCTTCTTTGCCACTGTCAGAAGGCATACCCTGCTAAGATGCTCTTCTAATTCCTACTGCCACTTTCGTCTCCAAAAAAAAGAAAGAAAAATGAGCAAAGTATCGTATTCTCCCTCTCCCAGCACCACAGCTTTCACCACCAAACAGCCTGCTTCTCATAACTAAAGTGATTCAATCACAGCCGCAATCATTGGCTGATCATAGATCTTTACTCTTTATTTATTTATTTATTTGAGACGGAGGTTTTGCTCTTATTGCCCAGGCTGGAGTGCAATGGCGTGATCTCAGCTCACTGCAACCCCCGTCTCCCAAAGTACTAGGATTACAGGCGTGAGCCACCACGCCCAGCTGGATCTTTACTCTTGATTGCACATACAACAAACATTTGAGATGCCTAAAGTTGCTCAGAATCTGACCTCATGTTTACAAATAACTGTCGAACAACACAATAGATATTTAGTAGAAACATTCACAGACTAGCAAAATTCAAGAGGCAAACTTCCTTTGTCCCTTCCTCCCTTCTTTCCCTCCCTCCCTCCCTTCCTTCCTTCTTTCCTTCCTTCCTCCCTCCCTCCCTCCCTCCCTCCCACTTATACATCCTTCTACTCTTCCAGTCAGTGTTTAAATAGCTATGTGTGCATGCATCATATTCTTAATATCATAAATACGATTAATTCAGTGGTTAATGATTGAGCATATACATTGCCTGGAACTGTTCTAGGCACTGAAGACACAGAAAAAAAAAAATGTTTCTGGAAATGGCTCATCAGCCTTCATCTCTAGTTAGGACTTCCCAGTAGCTAGATATGAGTGCATCTAAATGCCTCTGCAGCAGCTCATATTCAGTAGGCTTACAACTGAACTCATCCTGTTTGCCTTTCAGCAAAATCATAATGTCACTATCTGTTTCAAAAATCTTCAGTGGCTTTACATAAATTAATGAATATAGTCCAAATTTTGCTTAATATTCATGGTCTTCTATGTGAATTTTCAGCATACTTTGTTACTATTTTCCATTACTAATTGCATATATTCCTTGCTCCATTGCTGTCACTTAATTTATGCTTTCTGAAGATTTGCTTATGTTGTTTCTGTTGACCAGAATGGGGTGTGTGTGTGTGTGTGTGTGTGTTTGTGAGAGAGAGAGAGAGAGAGAGAAACATATTAGAGAAAAATAAATGTGTTCATCATCTACTCAGTGAGTATACACGCTCCAAATATTAGTGAAACTGAGATGGAAATTCTAAGTTTACTTTTGCCTTCATCATAGCTCCCTATTTCTCTCATGGAGTGGGTATATGAATATACTAATACTGTATTAATATACTAAGACTGACTTTTACATGAACATTCATGTATTTTTCATATAACATAGCCCATAAACATAGCCACCCACTCTGTTTGGTGCTTGACTGAAGAATCTGTTCTTTGTTCCAATGACAGAGGAAAATCTGGCTGTAATGGATTCATTAGATCATCATTAACCGGCCCATGAGTAGAACTGTCTATTCTGTGCTTTGTGGATTAATTAAAAGATCTTTGGCTGGGCACGGTGGCTCATGCCTCTAATCTCAGCACTTTAGGAGGCCGAGGTGGGCGGATCACCAGGTCAGGAGATCGAGACCATCCTGGCTAACACGGTGAAACCCCGTCTCTACTAAAAATACAAAAAGCAATTAGCCAGGCATGGTGGCAGGCACCTGTAGTCCCAGCTACTCAGAAGGCTGAGGCAGGAGAATGGTGTGAACCCAGAGGCAGAGCTTGCAGTGAGCTGAGATCGCGCCACTGCACTCCAGCCTGGGCAACAGAGTGAGACTCCATCTCAAAAAAAAACAACAAAAAACAAGATCTTCAGGTGTTACTTTGAATATATATAATTATTACCATCCTCTCCAATCTTATAACTCAATGCCTGATAAAACTTTATGGTGCTATTATTATTTATATATCCCCCATGAAGTTATATCCTCCTTGAGTACAGCATCTGTGACAATAATCCCCCAACCACCTAGTTTGAGCCTTCTACAGCGTTGGGGCCTAAGGGTTGGATGAATTAATGGCAGGTACTTAAAACGGTGACTGTCGAAGCACAGGAGGATACACAGGAGGAATATACAGAAACAGGCACTTTGGGGCTTTCTGTTTTGAAGGAAACCTCTAAAGCCTTATTCTATTAAAAACAGAAGTTGAATACCATTTTCATAAGCACAGGCATGTGCCGGAGTTGGGAAGAGGAAAGCAGGAAAGAGGAAAGTGATTAGGCTTACAGATGTACCTTGAACAGAAAATCTTGATTGGAATCTACTATCTAAAGATTAAATTATGCAAAGGAAAAAATTCACGTCAGTTTCAGCAGCATTCAGGAAGTTTCCAACGTGTATTCCAAGAGACAAGACATTTGTCATTAATGCCATTTCAGATAACTTTACTATCAAGGTATTAACCTTCTTCTGTTAGTATTTTCAAAGCAGCTTGAAGTTTATTGATTTTCTCTGGTACTGGATGATTAATTTTATTCTTTAGGAATCTCATGAAAATTATTCTAAGCCGTATACCATAATGCCAGCAGCTGGAATCCATAATGCAATCTTCGGTTTGCTAGTTATCTGTGTTGAATAACCTCGTAAGAACATAACTGCTATGAAAAGCTCAGTTCAAAGATCCTTTGGCTTATCACAATTTGTAATTACTTTAGTTGAATTTGTTTTCTTGATTTCTTCTATAGGTCTTTATAAAGAGGTCAAAACCATGAGGACCAGAACCACGATTGCCTTGCTTCCCACAGTATTCCGAACATCTAAGATAATACTGTCCACAGAGCATGAGGTTTAATAGCAGTTTGTTGAATTAATGAATTGATGAACAAGAACTACCTAAGTCAGCTGGTTTGACGTCAACCAAGAAATTTCTCCATTTGCCTTGAGATTCAGCCTCAAAGGACTTGGTCATTCTAAGGACCAGAAGGCCAGGAAAAATTGCCTACATGGCTTGACATGAAACAGAAAGCGCTGTAAAACTCAGCCACAATGATTGATTAATGTTCTAAACTGTAATGTATAACTCTGATAAAAATGTTTAATCTTCCTAAATCTAAGTTTCAATTAATTCTCACACTTGAATGATGTGTCTTCATTTACTCTAAGTGGCTGAGAGTATGTGAGAATGCTGAAGACTAATCATTGAGTAAGAATGCTGAGAACAGTAGAAGAGGGAGCAACCTCCCAAATCTGCTGTTTAAAAGGAAAAATCATATTTAATTCCTAGAGTAGTAAAAGAAACCAGTCACAAAGACGAGGATAAAACTCTTTGGAAGTTCTTCAATTTTTTTTTCCTTAGTGAAGCTCAAATTTTACCATAGTAGACAAGGATTTCTGATGGTTTGTGCAGTGTGAGTGTGTTACAAATGATAAATCATCATATGGAGAGGGGCACACACATTTTTAAAAAGGTCATAATGTAATAACGTTTGCTATAGAAATGGTTCTTGAGAAGGAAAGGGTTTGCGGCTTATTTAGTAACCCATTGTGTCTTCTCTGAGGACGTCCAAGAAGAGAAGGGAGAGAAAGAGAGAGAGACAGAAATGACCCAGTAAGAATCCTTGTAAACATACTAATCAGACCTCCTGATGGTATTTACTAGCAGAAAGGTAACGAGACTCTTTTCTGTGGCATCCTTTTTGCAGGGTATATCTAGTCTGTCTAGGTTGCTTATGGCAATTGAATGAGAAACTTATTGGTTTGTGGGATATGGCCCAGTGAAAAATGTTAGGTCAACGATATAATTATGGAGGAAACAAAGGGAGTTGTTTCGTAACCACAATGGCTTCCTTGTGGAAACGATGGCCTACATGCATCACTAAGAAACCTCAAACATTAAATCTGGACCAGCCCACATCCTCATGTGGCACAGGGTGTGAGGAGCTGCACCAGTGATCGCAGACATTTTTGTGAATTGCCTTTATCATCACCTGCATCCTTTGAATTATTAGGAAAGCTGGATACTTCGTAAGAACTCTGATTTTTGGGAGTCTGATATGGCAGTCTGGCTCTTTGTGTTATCTGAGGTCTGGAAATAATTTTAAATGAATAATAGGCATTTTTCCAGAAAGTCAATGTGATATTTCCTCCACAACGGTAAACTGGAGGCACTCATTACAAAGAGCATTGGGACATCAGTAATTCCCTTGTTTTATTCAGAATGTCTAAAAGTTTCTCTCATTAAAAAATATACTCAGAGAAACTGTCTTATGGGATTCAGACAATTCTGAGTTGTCTAGACAAATAGGCTGCAGAAACGAAGGGAATTTAAAATGGATTACTATTTTCACATAGAACATAATTTCTTTTTATAAAATAATTTTATGTCTATCAGTAACAACCTGGATCTAATCAGATAGAAAGGTTTACATATGGAAGGAGAGACTGAATTGTCCTTAGGAACAGTAAGTGGATGTAAACGTCAAAGAAAAACAACAATAATTTGTACTTTCTCTTTAAGTCTTCATGAAAAGCTTATTATACAGAAAACAATAAATAAGGTAATAAAATATACCTTATCACCTTGAGAGACTGAACTAGAAACTAAGAAGAATTCCTTTCTGGAAGGAAATCTAAAGAAAAAGAATAGCCTTGTTCTTCAGAATAACCTGAAGCAAATACTTATGACTGCTAGAAGTAAAATTTTATTTATTTATTTATTTATTTATTTCCTTATTTTTTGAGACAGTGTCTCACTCTGTTACCCAGGCTGGAGTACAGTGGCGTGATTTGGGCTCACTGCAATCTCTGCCTCCTGGGCTCAAGTAATCCTCCCACCTCAGCCCCTCAAGTAGCTGGGTCCCCAGTCATACAACACCCTGCCCAGCTAATTTTTGTATTTTTTTGTAGAGATGGGGTTTCACCATGTTGCCCAGGCTGGTCTAGAACTCCTGAGCTCAAGCTATCTGCCTGCCTCAGCCTCCCAAAGTGCTGATATTACAGGCCTGAGCCACCATGTCCAGCCATAAGATATTTAATTAAACTTACTGAAAACCAAGTTCAAGGATCCTTACTATGTCCCCTCTCCCTATCAGAACTGTCACAGCTGAACTAGCTTTGTCCAGGATATTTGGCTCTTCCTTGATGTTCAGGGCATCAGAAACTGAACTAGAGCTCAGGGGAGAGAAAGCAGTAGGAATGTCCTCTCATTGCCCGGCATGATGGCTGCCATGAACTTCTTGGAACTAAAGAAAAGAGAGTGACATTATCAGTAATCTTTTAAGAGATACATTTTCAGTGAGATAAGTAAAACAGTTATCAGGTGTCCCAATTTTTCGAGAAATAGACTTTTAGCTGATGTTAGGAGAATTACATTTCCTCACCACAACTAGATTGTGCCTTTGTGCCAGTTTTGTAATTAAATTGCTGAATCTTCGCAGCTAGGTATTTCCCGAAATCGTATGCAGAAGAATTTTGCTTCTTTTCTATGTTGGATTCATTTTCAATTTTACTTGACGTATTCTAAGAAACTATGAAAGATGTAAATAAAGTCTATATTTTTCTTTAATCACGGTTTTTCTATTTCCTGAGTATTTGAAGCAAATCTATCTTTCCAGAGTCGCATGTTTGTTTTTCAGTGGACCTTCCTGATAAAGAGCTACAGATGTACTTCAAGGATACCTAAAGACAATAATCACATTACATCTATGTAATCAAGAACGCAACTTGCTGTCTTGTTTCTTATCAAAGGATTACATTTGCCATATGTTCATAAGTTAGTTTTTGATTGTTTACAATATGTGACTGAACTCATCTCTTGGTCCATCAGGTATAATTATTAAGATTCAGGCTAAGATTTTTATCTGAAGCTCTAAGGAAACCAACTATGGAGTATATCTAGAAACACAAGAGCCGATTAACAAAAGTAAGAGTAGAAAATTTAAATATGATTACATTAATAAAAAGAACAAAAACAACAATCCATGATTATCCTGTGCTAATGTGGGAATTAGTTTTCTGTTTTATTTACATGGAGAGAGGTCAAAATTAAGGTACAAGTCAAACCTATAAGACTTCAAGTCTTATAGATTTAGGATAGGCCACAAAACACTTATAGATCTGAAATGACTTGGAGAAGCTACAGAGAAGGCAGCCATTCATCAGGCTTTGGAACTCTAAACAACATCAGAATGCAAATTTCCTTCTGCCTGGAATTTTGCTTCTTTGACTACTTCAAGGAAATAGCTTATTCAGAAAGAAAATTCTTTAAAATGAGGGGGAAAAGTAAGGCAAGAAAAATAGTGCAATCTCTCAGAAAATGTCAGGCAAGCAAAGAGTTAGGAGTGGAAGAACAAATAACTATTTGGGTAGAGGATTGGTGCCTGACTGTCCCAAAGCAGCTGCCATCATTACAAGTCCCTTGGCAGCCAGTTTGCAGGGGGTAAGAGGAAGGTACCCATATGTCCCCTTGCTTGTGTTCATTCTCAAATATTAAAAACAGGTAGGGTGACATTATTCCATTGGTCTCAAAGTTAACATGTGCATTTGTTCAGAAGTTATTCAACCAGGGGTTTAATAACTTGTTTTCACGCCACAACTATGTGACTGTTTAAATAATCATCTGCCTCCTTCCAGGTCTAACAGACAGACTTACTTAAATGTTCTGGAACTTTAATGTTCTACAGCTAACTCCGATAAAGACACTAAAGGAAGGATGCCAAGGAGACTTGGATCCAGAATCCAATTCTGATGAAAGGTTTATTTCTTTGGAGCAATAAAAACTCATGATTTGATGGAATTGCCCTAAAAGGTTAATTTCTAGAAAACGATTTCCTGCCTACAGTTATAATACTGATGTCTTAGAGAAAGGAGTCCCTTCTAGAAGCATCTTTCATTGTTTTAATATTGAAAGAACTTTGGATTATTCCAAATAGTACTTTTTCTTAAAAGTTCCCCTTCAGGGTTACTTTTTAAATCTGTTTTTAATGGTGATTAATTCACTCACTTCTCAGCTTTTTTTCAACGTCCTTAGACCATGATTAACTTTGGCACTGTGACAAAACATCGGCTATCCCAATCCTCATTATGCAAGAGTATCAGCTGCACAATGACAAGTGACTTTCTGCTACTGTCTGTGTGACTTTAGTGAAGATGTCTACACAAATGCAGTCATTGATCCATTGCTGTTAGCTGGTTATTACATTGCAAATACCAAATAGTAACCCTACAAGACTTGCTATCCTTTCCTTATTGAAAATATTCCTTTATTAATGGGAAAAAAGACTGTATTCAGAAAACGTATTTGTTAGCATGGCTAAGACCACCAAAAGAATTCCATACATTTAGACAGGTTTGCCATTTGTTAAGCTCAATATTTTAGAACTATCAGCAAGCACACCTGCATCTGAAAATTATATTTCAAAACAAAATTCTTGATCTAGAGAACAATCACATTTTGAAATTGGATGTTGCTTTTGGGTGTCATTTTTATGAAGTTAATATTGTCCCAAGTAACACCATACTGCTAGAGGCTGTGTTTACTTAGCTGTCCCCAAAAGAGTTGCAAAGTTAAAAAGAAAAATAAATACTGTGAAGCGACTCTTCAGTGACTAACAAGTCTCCTTCGGGAGAGTGAATTATAAAACTTCATCAAGTCCACTAAATCTACTCTCTACAAACTTTGTATATAAGCCACTCTAACCAGGATTTGTGACATAATTTGCAGGGTCCAGTGGAAAATGAAAATGTGAGACTCCTTGTTTAAAAATTTCTAGAAATTCCAAGATGGCAACAGCACAGCACTAAACCAGATGTGGTATCTTTCTAAGCACAGGAACCAGTGTGGACTGGATGGCCACGAAGCTGGCCCTGGCTTTAACCATAATACTACTGTTTGTTATTAATATTATTAGGATTAATTATTATTTTGAGACAGGGTCACTCTCTGTCACCCAGGCTGGAGTGCCGTGGCATGATCTTGGCTCTCTGCAATCTTCACCTCTTCAGTTTGAGTGATTCTCCTGCCTCTGCCTCCCAAGTAGCTGAGACTACAGGCTTTTGCCACCATGCCTGGCTAATTTTTGTATTTTCAGTAGAGAAGGGTTTTTCCATGTTGGGCAGGTTGGTCTCAAACTCCTGGCTTCAAGTGATCTGCCTGCCTTGGTCTTCTAAAGTGCTGGGATTACAGGCATGAGCCTCTGCGCCTGGCTGCTATCAAATTAACACTGGTGGATCTTTTGAGAACAAAGCCAAACTTTAACAGTAAACATTTGAAATGTGACAAAATATCTAGGAATATACCTTTTTGTTTTTGTTCTTCAAATCTACCTCATATCTGACACCCCTACAGAGATGATGCCCAGAAAGATCAGTGCCCCAAGTCACTATACTCAAGTCTCCCTGACACTTCTTACCACTCATAAATTTAAGCTATCACCATCCAAGCTATCAGGGTTAATTTTTCTGCCTGAGGTCACAACTCCCGTATACTTCTCATTTTTCACCCCATTTACCTACTGCGTAGGCATCTATTTAGAGTTTACAATCTTGAATTTTATGTAAAGATCTCAGGGAAAACATAAATGAATAGATAATGGCAATCGATATTAATTTATTACCTTCTATTGTCTGTCTTTCTGTGTTTATGCCTAAACAATGTTTAGAGTTTTAAAAAAACTTTTTATGATGAAAATTTCTAAGCATGCGACAGTTGAAAATATCGTCCACATGGATCCATCACTAAGCCTCATAACCATTATTTGTTTTGCCATTTTTGTTTCATTTATTCCCGTCTATTCTCCCTGCTCCCATTTTATTTTGGCTGGGATACTTTCAATAAAGCTTCAAATATCAAGTCATTTACCCAAATTCTTCAACATGAATTTTTTTTTTCTTATGTAATGTAATGCATTATTTCTTCTACTAAAATTAGTTTAAAAAACCCATATTCTCATCCAATACATGATTCATATTCAAACATCCCCTAATGTCTAAACAATATTTTTACATAGCTTTTACATAGCCCTTGCTTCTTTAAAGCAGTAACAGAACCACACCTTTACCTTTTAATTTGTTTTTTAAAAATTTGTTTCACTACAAGTCACAAAATGATGCTTTCCTATTTCTACCATTTCTCCTGTTTAGAAAACTTCACTGACATCTTAAGTTCTTTTGGTTAGTCCAAAGAGCAATTTCTACTGAAAGGACAGAAGACATGCTTATTCTTCCCTGTAAGTATCAGGTTTAAGACTGGTGCCTTAGCAGCTTCCAATCGTGTCTAGTACATTTTGTTTTGTTGCTCCAAATTTTTAAAATATTTTTTGAGTGCTACTATGAAATCACGGAGATATAATTTGTTTTAATTGGTTGCAGCCATTATTCTTTTTGATTTTCAATTTGTCTCAGCCTTTGTCTGCAGGAGCCTCTTTAATCTGGCTTCTAGGTATTGTTTTTTTTTTTAATGACACAATTTGCCTTAGTATTGTATTTAGAGCGGAAACAAGGGCTGCAGTGGTACTCATGGCTGCGGGGTTGCCAGTGCTTCCAGGCAACCGACTCAGCTTAAAAGTGAGGGACAAAAGCCTGAGTTCACACTGATGTCATGTTTCCTATCTTTTTAAAGGTTTGCTTTTTGAATACATTAATCCACATTAACTGTTACTTTCTGACCTTAGATTTCCCTCAAAGTTCTAATTATTGAGCAGTAAAGCCACTTCTCTTTTGACTCCTAATTCATCCTTTAGTTTGTACCAAGCCTCTTTGTCACTCAGCCTTCAGGTTGTCAAGTCCCTAAATTCCACGTAGTGAATTGTGTGACCTTCATCTCTTTTGTAAAGTCCTGAGAGAATGTCAAGAAGAGACTGCTTTGGTCCCCATTACCGAAATATTTTTCATGCTTCTCAATCTGTTTTATCTTTAAGATCATCTAAATTTTTCCCCAAATTTCTTCAATTTCTGTGTCATAAGTACATAGACGTGGCAATTAACTCATCAATATTTCTAGTTCTAATTATTCTTATAGTGCATTTACATAATTTATTTTAATTGCATCCATCATAATCGAATTGTGGTGATTTAGTCTGCATATAATTTTTAGTACGGGGGAATGCCTCCACAATTATTCAGGTTATTAATAGTCGTTGCTTCAGAACTGAGATAAATTCTAAGTGTCTAGGGACTCAGAAAGAGAGTATTTCACACAAACTAATTCAGCTGCATGGGAATTAGACGCTGTGCCTAGTGACAGGTAGAGTCTCAGAATTAGTTTCAGTCTATTAGAAAAGCTACCTAAGAAAAATTCCAAGGAGCCTGACCTTGTCTTACTTGATTATACCAGTCTCCTTCTCTGATGGGTAATCAGCTTTTAAATTCAGTTCAAAATAGAAATAAATTAAAGACCAGGTTCAAATCACAGAAGAGAAAGAACCTCTACATATAATGGATTATGTTTCCAGAGAACAAGAGCATTCTGATGCTTCAAGATTGGTATATAACAGAGTAGAATATATGATCAGCTTTTTTCAGTAAACACTACATTTATCTTAGTAGCTAAAAGATAAATTGGTCCAGTTGAATCAAGGCTGGACAGCAGGATACGAATACAGTGAATTCTGCTCTATAGAAATTGGAAGGAGGTTTTCCTTTTTCTGTTATTCCATGCCATGCCCTCTGACTGTTTGCCATGGCACAAAAACACCACTATAGCAAAATCTATTCAAAATAATGTAGCATTTAAACTCTTTAAATTAGGAAGAAAATTCTGGCTAATAGTTTGATCCCAGGAAATGTAACATTCATAAAGGCATGGCTCATGACACTATGATCACATCTGGAAATGGACTGCTATGAAAACTGACCTCAGCGAACAATTTAATTACAAAGCAGCCTGCCACAACTTCAGATATCTACTTTTCAAAACCCAGGTGGACACTGAGAGCTCATTTTTCCACCTCTCATTTTCTAGAGCTTCCAGATGAATTGTCTGCCTCATGCAATTATCAAAGGCCCCTTCCTGTACACACACAGGAGCTCACCCTATTGACCAGGCTCCCAGCTGAATGAATGACGGTTCCATTTTCATGAAAGAAATAGGAAAGGGACCAAACACTGCCTGTCACTATGCAACTCGTTCGTCTGTCATCATAACTTCTAATGGGAGTGCTTTATCTTAGTCTTTCAGATCCTCTGTAAACTGTACAGGAAAAAAAAAAAAAAATGGTTCAGGGAAAACACCTTGAAGGTTACCCTTCAGAAAAAAAAAGTTTGGACCCAAACAGGTTTTCTTGCACAGAACAAATTACTATACATTCTGAAAATATCCCTTGTTATGTGAGTCAATAATATGTTCCTTCTGTTCAATTGAAAAGGAAGTCAGTTACGTATCTGTGTCAAAGAAACCGATTGTAGAGAACATCGTCTGGTGTTCATTAGACTCATAGTTAGATGAGTAATTTTATGTTTTGTCACATGCTCCACAGTCATCACCGTGACCTTCATTACACAGCAATAGCTCAATGTGTCAGGAACTGGGGATGACATGTTGCTCATCAGAAGAACCTGTGTGTAGATTCCAGATCGACTGCCTCCAACCGTGGATTTGTATATATACTTAACCCCTCTGGCCTTGATATGCTCCTATAAGTAAACGAGAATAACGTCATCCCAGCAGTCAAGTGTAAGGATTAAATGAGGTAATACAGGTAACCCCCAAGCATAGTAACTAGTATAATGCAGGTACTTAAGAGGATGTAGTTTTCTTAGTATTTTTGTAGCAAAATAAAAAAAGGAAAAATAATTAGAGAAATAGCCAAGTTCGGGGCTGTGATTATCATAGGCTCTCTATATTTTTGATGTCATCATTCAAATTTATTAAAGAATCAACACATACTCAGCTATTGTGCAGCACAAAATGGACAGCTCGTGTTTGTACACATTTGATCCTCTTTTATTCTGGCTCTTGATCTTGGTGTTAAGGGATCATGATTGCCTCTCATGGTTCCAATTCAAGAGTTACAGCAATAAAATCTCAGTAACCTATGGCATATTTATCTGAAACTTTATGAAATCTATTTATAACTTCAGCTTGAACAAACTTTCCAGATCATAAATTCTCTATAATTTTAAAGACTAATTTCTTTCTTTTTTTTTTTTTTTTCTAAATTCATCCTTTGAAGACTTCACATCAACCACCGAATTCCTCCACTTATCTCTGAATAAACACTTAGTTCAAGGCTAGTGTTTTGAGATTTGGTTAAAATCACCTACTAGCAACTAAATAAATAAACAAATAGATCAGTTTTCAGATCATTTCGTGTTCTTTAAAATACAGAAGCTTTCAGATAATTATTTTATAATTGGAATTAAAAAGAAAATAAAAGACAGGATTTGAGAGATCATGAGGTTTGCCCAAGGTCACACAGCTAATTGTGGCAGAACTTCGAGCCTTTGTCTTCAAAGCTTGGAATTTTCTAATTGTTGTAATCTAAGCTCATTGCTGGTTCCTCTTCCCCAGGATCATTTTAGCTGATAGCAGGCATTTGATACATGTACAAGAATTAGTAGACCTTGTTCTCATGCTATCCTGCAGCAATCTGGCTACACGGCTTTGGGAAAGTCACCTATGAAGTACAGACCTTCCTAAAGAAGTTCTTAAATAATTTGACTTTTTAAAAAAGTAAATGCAATTATTAACTTTATTATGATCATACAGATAATAAGTACTTATAGAGAAAATTCAAGCAATAGAGAAGAATATAAAGAGGAAAACAAAAACCACCCAGTGTTCTCCAAACGAGAAATAATCCAATGCATACTTTGATTAATGTTATTCTGAATCTCTATGCAGATATACACATATAAAATTTTATGTAACTGCAATATTCTTATCCATGCTATAAGCTTGTTCACATCAACATTTTTTCCATTTAATAAAATTTATAAAAATTTTAACATTAGAACTTGGTAAGGTTTTTCTATGTAAAATCCAACTTAATACTCAAAATAAGTTTTACAGAACTCAGTCCCAGACGAGATATTTGTGCAAGGGCACAAGGCTGGTATTTGGTGGGACTGCAGTGGAACAAGGTTTCAATGCAGCCAATTTTAACTGAAGGCAATCCTTTAGAACGGCTGTACTGCATCCGCTGAATGAATATCTAGGATCCATTTTAAATAAATACAGATGGGTAATGAAATAGCTTTAAGGTTTCTGATAGTACAAAGATCTAATTGATAAACATCAAATATATTTGTGTGTATTTGATCAAACATCTCCTTGGATATAATTCCAAATATATAATTTTTGGGTTAAAATGTACATATCTCCAATTGCCAGATTAAACATAATGCTTTTATAGAAGAGTCATTTCTCTACATCCTCAACAATGAGTGTTACTGATATTAAAATAAGCAGAGATTTACTTCATTAACACAGACTCTCGCTTTTGGCTTTGTAATGCAGAATTAAAAACATATACTTGCTGTGGCCCATTCTTTAAAATTTAATAAACGTTTACTAAGTTATCTTAAGAGTAGATATTGTGGGGGAAACAAGAATGCTTGCTTCATAAATCTCACAATATAATACCTGAAAAATCATCAGTTTTGGGAAATAGCAAGGATCATTCCACATATTGCTGGTAAAAATAGTAATATTATGGATAGAAATGGTACAACACACCCCAAAATCTTTTATATGTTCATATCTATGACTCAGTAATTTCACTAGTTGGATTCAATTTTCAGAAAATGACAAGAGATGTGTTCTCAAAAATACTTATTTTAATATTACCTATGACAGTGAAAAATGGGAAACTTAAGTATGTAAAATAGACATTGATTATGGACTATGACACATCCATTAGATGAGCTATTATTTAGCCATTTAAACTTTTGTAACTTGTAGATGACTTTAATCATATACCAAAATGTTCTCAATATTTTAAACAGAAACACAGTATAGACACTGAATAATTCTGATTCATAAACACATATTTGTATAAAATGCAAGAAAAATTTGCCCAACACATTTATGGTGGTTAGATTACATATTTTTATTTTATTCTTTTGACTTTTATCATTCTTCTCCCCCCAAATATTGTACAACCAATTGCATTTCTTTTATGCAAAAACTAAAAACTTACTTCATATTTCATCTTTGTCCAATCGTTGATACAGATCTCAGAACCTAAAAGGTTCCACTTAATTCTCACTCATTGTCAGTCCTATAAACAAGTCATCTGACTTATGTCTTGTTAAGATCCCTGCATACAGATCCGTAGGAAATGTTTCTTCTGGTCCCCTTCCTTTTTGTTTCAGTCTGCCCAGTTCCTTTCCCTATTCCCCCTAATTCTACTAGATCTTCTCATTAGGTGAGCCTGCCTGCCATGACACAGAATATTCAATCTTGTAGACACACTGTTTAGTCCAGGAAGTGGCATGAGACCCAAGATGGACCCATCAGAGCCCTTCGGATGTAGAGAAATTTAGGTTCAGGAGCCCTGAGGTCGAGGGAGGCATGCTGGTAACATGCTTGCCCATGAATGTAGCATAAAGACAGGAAAGACAGGTAGAGCTGAGGTGCAGGGAGAAAAACATGCTCCTAATGGCATCTTGTGAATCCTTGGATACACCCGTGCCTGAAACTAGTGCCAGTCTAAAGCCTTCTTAATTTTGTGGACCCTAAAATGTCCTTTTTCTTTAAGCAAGTATGAGTTGCAGGTCTGTCACTTATCATTAAGAGTACCAATAAAGGGTCCAATCAAAGGGGGTGACTTACGTTTCAACTCTCATATGCTATGCAGCACACTTTGCATTCATCACATCTTAATGTGCATGATCAGAAAAAAAAAACAATTTTAATTCATGTTCAGTAAGTTTCTCGCATGTCCCTTTAACTTGGAGTGACTTAGACTCTCTTTTGTATATCTTTACTTCAAAAAACTTCTAATGTACAACTTAACCCATGAATCTTTCTTAAACATCATTGAGTTCAAAGTTCTAACTAGTTTTTCTTAGCTTGTTGTCAAGGTGATTTGCATTTATATCTCCATCCTTTCCACATACCTTGATGCAATCTGCAAGATAAATGAGAGTGTTCTTTTCTATCTTGCAAATCATTAGATCTGATTATGGCTCTTGAATGGAAAAGCATCCAGCCTGGGAGCGTGGTAGGCGAGGGACTGACTGCTGACACCCCACTTGCTGTTCTTCCATTTTCGGAATGCACCGTTCCTCCATTTTCGGAACGCACCATTCTTCCATTTTAGGAATGCACTGGCAAGTCCAGGGTCACACAGTGCAAAACAAGCTTCATCTCCAACTGGGCATGACGGCTCAACACAGTAATTAATTGCTCTTAAGGAAATCTCCTTAAAGCCACTGTAGACTTCAAGTTGTCCCAGACTAATTAGAAAAGGGTCATAATATTGTAATTAAGTTGTCAATCACACAAGAAATAAATTTGTATGGGGACAAATGCTGATGAGGATGTGGGCAAGGGGAAAGGATCAAATACGGTTGGTGGGAACGTAAAGTAGTACAGCCATTATGGAAAACAGAATGGAAGTTTCTCAAAAAACGAAAACTAGAACTATCATAGGATCCAGCAATCTCACTGCTGGGTATATATGCAAAAGAAAAGAAATCAGTATGTTGAAGAGCTATCTGCACTCCCATGTTTATTGCAGCACTGTTCACAATAGCAAAGACATGGAAGCAACCTAAGTGTCCATCAATGCATGAATGGATAACAAAAATGTGTTGTATATATACATGAGAATATTACTCAGCCATTAAAAAAAATAGAAGGCCAGGCACTGTGGCTCACGCCTGTAATCCCAGCACTTTGGGAGACCGAGATGGGTGGATCACGAGGTCAGGAGATCGAGATCATCCTGGCTAACATAGTGAAACCCTGTCTCTACTAAAAATACAAAAAATTAGCCGGGCGAGGTGGCGGGCGCCTGTAGTCCCAGCTACTCGGGAGGCGGAGGCAGGAGAATGGCGGGAACCCGGGAGGCGGAGCCTGCAGTGAGCCGAGATCCGGCCACTGCACCCCAGCCTCAGCGACAGAACGAGACTCCGTCTCAAAAAAAAAAAAAAAAAAAAAAAAAACCCCAAAAAACAAAAAACAAAAAAGACAGAAGAGATGCCAGTGTGATATGATTGAGAGTGGAAGGAAAGGGCTGATTAGAAAAATCATCAAAACTAAGACACAAGGAGGACATGATTCAAGGAGGAAGACTCCTAGATGTGCTAATCAAGATGAAAAAATTAGTCTCTGAGGAGGACATTGTATTTCTGACACAGATAAGAGGCGGTCAGTGAGTTCCTGTGGAGAGAATTAACAGGATGCTGTATTATTGAGTTTCAGCTGAAAGTAAATAGGGTATTTCCAACCAAAAGCCCAATGTGACCCTCTATTGTAGAACATACAGCACAATTTCTCCACCGCTCTACTTGCATACCTTTATATCTCAGCTACGGCCTGAGGTGGAAACTAAACTGAACTGGCAAAATAAATAAGAGATCTGTGGCCCTAAAGCCCAAGGCATCCTTAACTAGAAGGAAAATAAAATAGTGTGGGCTTCCAAGATCTTCATGGCATATTATGTTATTCTCAGAGAGTATGCAAAATTGTGCACATTTCACGTGTCTGGTCTATAAGCAGTTTGTAGAACTGAGTTCTCTCACCCTTACTAAAATGCGTGTATTTTAAGGCAGCAGTTAGGGTTGGGGTGGTGACCACAGCAGTGATGGGAGAAAACAATTGGTCCCATTGGTGTCAATGGGAACTCCTGCCTTATTCTTTCCTTTGGTGGTCAAGAAAGCTTCCCCAGGGAAGCACAGGATAGCTAGGAAAACCTTGTCAGTGGTGCAAGCAGAGGAACTGGGAGCAGGTTTTTGTGTTGTGATGGGGTGGAAGGGAGAAAGGTGGCAGGCAGGGAAGATTTTATTGATCACAACTTAAAAATATCTCGTCCTTGCCCCAGCAGAAGACGTGTGAGACGGGCTTGCCCAACTGTGCTCCATCTGTGTGATTCATTCATTCCTTCAGTAAGTATTTATGGACTGTTGGTAATAGAAGGGGCACAAGGAATAAAAAGCTGAGTTTTGCTGCTTGATTCTCCCCTGTGTTCACGCCCAGCATCAGTTTCAGCTGTTGGTAAATCTGGTGTCTTTCATGCAGTGGAGCAAACAGATTGGGGATCAGAGAGTTTTTGTAACAATTCCAGATCCTCTTCTGCTTTATCCCAAGTTTTCAATCACTGTCATTACTATAGACTTCTGCAGGGGGTTTGTTACTCTCCCACAGAAGGAAGCACACAAAGGTAAGATATGCAAGATGCACACTTCATCAGTGCTGTTTACACACAGACCCTGCACATTTGACCCTGTGTGCTTTTATTCTGTTTCCCCAGAGAATGGGCACGATTTCTTTATCGTGGTTTTCCTTGTATTAAACAATTTATATAGATTACACCCCATGAAAAAGAAGTTCATTGAATATATTATTCTGATCTCCACGTCTCTAGCTATGGATTTTAAAGATTCCTCTACTTGGAAACTATAAAAGTGATAATGTTCAAAATGAAAAGGATCTTAATAATTTCAGTTTCATAGAAAAGAATGATTGTGCTGATAAAGACTCCTGAATTGATTCATTGCATGCCCCGACCTCCTTTACATTAAAGATGTCCTCTGTGCAGACAAGTTTTAGTCTGACTAGTAGAGGAAGAGCATTCTTTTAAAAAAAATCTTTTCACCAAGTAATGCTGACTTCATTATAGTTACATTTCTCCATTAGTTATAAAGAAATATATTCTGGCTATCTGAAACTAAGAACTGAATGGAAATCACATGACAGTTTCATGTTAAGACATCTTGTAATTGGAATAAAGCAACACACACTATGGAATTTCAAGAAAAGGAGAATTCAGTCTTCTGTTCAAGATGTTTATGATTGGCGTTGGTTGATGGTTGACAGGGATGTGTGGGTTGAAGTTTTCTCTCTTAACATATTCACAATTGTGTCTAATCAATATGTTGCTCATGAAGTCCACATGGTAACATCAACATTCTTTGATATTATGCCACATACTTGAACTGGAGAGGAAGATTGCCTTCCCTGAAATGGTAAAAATGTATCAGGCTGAGCTTTTAGCTGAAAGCCAGTGATGAAAATGACAGCGTCTTATCCTTGTAGAGCTCTTTTATGTCTTAAAACAACTTTATAAGCATCATTCGACTTCATTTGATTCAGTCAGAGAAAGGCAGAATGACTTGAGAAATTGATTTGCCTAAAGTACAATTTCACTGTAGAAGGAAGATTAGAACCCAAACAACCTGATTCTCAGTCCAAGATCTTTGAGTTAGAGTACCAACATAATATTATTTTTTCCTCTCAGAAATGTTTTTATGTTAACTTATGTAGGATATGGTTCACCTAAAAAGTTGAACTAGGTGTCCCTTGACCTTCTATTTTTCTGGTTCTTTAGTTAGATAGTGTTATGAACAGGATTGTGTCCCCCCAAAATTCACACGTTAAAGCCCTACTCCCCAATTTGGAGGTCTATATTTGGAGATGGGCCTTTAAGGAGGTAATTACAGTTAAATGAGGTTGGGAGCAGGGGATGCTCCCTGATCTGATAGTACTGGTGTCCTTAGAAAAGAAAGAGGGCTCTCTCTCTGCAGGTGTGCACAGAGGAAAGGCCATGTGAGGATACAGCAAGAAGACAACCGTCAGCAAGCCAGGAAGAGAGCCCTCACCAGAAAACAACCCTGAGGGTACTTTGATCTTGGACTTCTAGCCTCTAGAACTGTGAGAAAATAAATTTCTGTTGCTGATGTCATCCAATCTGTATTATTTTGTTATGGAAACCCTTGCAAAGTCATACAATGTTTTCTCAGGGCAAGAACTAAACTTGTTCTCTGACATCCTGAATAATTAGTTCCGTCTAGCATAGCATGAAGGAGAGCACTACATATTTGTTAAAGAAATCAACCGGTTACTGGCATATAAAGTTGAATAATGGTACTATTTCTGTAAGTTTATGTTGTGTTTCTTTATCAACCAGCAAATGTTTATGGCCAGGTCAATTGAAAAGTTGATATTTAATAATAATACCAGGAATTCTGCTTATTGAATTTTGAATTTTCTTTAATTTGTAAAAAGGGGCAGATGGCTAATATACCTTCTATTTTAGTAATATTGTTTGTCTACCTAAAAATTTACCATACCCACTGAAGTTCTTGGTGCATCTCCTAGCCTCAGTGATATCAAATGCTAATCATCAAATTTCTTCAATGGTAATTGTGAATACTTAACTGGATAACAGGTCCTGTGCTAAGCTCTTTATGGGCATTATCTCATTTAATATTCAAAATAATCTTTTGAGTTAGGCACTAATTAGTACAATTTTTCAAATAAGGAGAAAGAGAGTTGCAGAGATTATGTAACTTGCCCAAAGTCACACAGGTAATAAGGCAGAGGTGGGTTTTGAAACTAGATAGATAGGGCTCCAGGGCCCTAACCAACACTCTGCTCCACAGTAGCCGTCACCATGGCAAAGACAGGAGGAGACAGTGGGGAGAAGCCATGGAGCTGGGGGAGGAGATAGGGATGGACATGAACCTGGGACTGAAGAGATGGCTGGTGGTGGAAGAGATGACTGGCATTCAAACACACGAGAGGTCAGTCTGGCTGCTCAGATGGAAAAAAATCACAGAAGTATGAGAGGTCAGGAGGGAGAAAATGGCACTGTACTAAGTGGGAGAAGATGAAATCCTAAATCAAGGCAGCTGGAATAAAGCAGAAAGGTAATTACCAGAGCTTCGTGACTGGACAAACAGGGTAAGAGTTAGGCATGGAAACAACCCACAGGTCTTAAGCTTTGATACCAGGGGAGGACAGTGACAGCATTAACTGGGAAGATAAGGAATGAGTCTGGGAGGAGAAAGGAAGACAAAGCTAATTTGCTTTGGGGCATCCGGTTTTACAGCCTCACCTAATCCCTGCCTTCCAGCACCAGATTTTTTTATGACCCTGATCAAAGTTGAGCTTCTCTACAATTCACTTACTTAGGATCTTAATTCCACTCAGTGATAGCCACCTATTTCCCTATTCCAGCTACCATTTCCTATTTGGGAGATTTCTGATACAGGTGTGTTTTCCCAGGAGAGAAACGACGATGCAATCATAGTGGACGCTGCATATGACCAGGTAACCAAGGAGCTACTAGGGGCTGGCCCATTCTTGTGTTACTCCCAAATTATAGCAGATGACTGCCCTATTGGCTTTGACCTTAGTGTATGTTTAAAACTATAGAAGACTGTGAGTGTGTTAGGTTTTCAATATTTTGTTAGTATTTTTGATGATAAATTTTATTATAAAAACTTACGACAGCCAGCATAGACTTTTACTGTGTAGTGAAACTGAAATTCTCATTGGAGCACACACTGTCCACATTTTCCTCCCAATTTTCAGCTTCTTGAGGCTTCTGAATGTATTGGGACCACATCTAGGATGATTTGCTCTGAAATAAATCCATGAAATTCACTCGTGTATTAAAGCTTGTTAGAGAAGTCTCTTTTTTCTCTTGCTCTATCTTTGAAAATGCTGTGTGTTTGTTTTGTGTAAATACACTCTGTCTGTTTCTGAGAAGGGGCAAAGTCATAGCCAAGGACTAGTTTAAGATATATATTCCAAGCTAGTAGGAAAAGATATATAGAATTCTTAACTTCACTATTCAAGCTGAATATCCAGAATCCTACTCTACATGAGCAAAACATTATTCAAAGCCTTATTCTTGGCTCGGAATAGGAGGTATGTTCTGGGAATTTACAGTTGCATTAAAGAGAAGAATATTGCAGAGAAAAGAAAAGAAAGATATGCCTTCTTTGGTACATATGCAGACAACATATGCTCTGACACTTGCCCACATCCTGTCGAAACACTGATAACAGATTCCAAAGGAACGAGAGAGAGAAAGTTAAGAATTAACAAGCAGCTAGGAGAGTGTATGGTGAATCATTATTCAAAGAGCAAATATACTTGCCCATTATAATAAATGACAAGATGTTTCAAAGAAGGGAAATTGTAGGCCAATTCATGCATTCAAATGTTTTCAAACATCTGTCATGAGCTGGAACAGTAATAAGTGTTTTGGATGATCTAAAGATGAACCTTATACTGTTTTGCCATTGATATGGTTTGGCTGTGTCCCCATCCAAATCTCACCTTGAATTCCCATGTGTTGTGAGAGGGACCCAGTGGAAGGTAACTGAATCATGGGGGCAGGCCTTTCCTGTGCTATTTTTGTGACAGTGAATAAGTCTCATGAGATCTGATGGGTTTATAAAGGGGAATTTCTCTGCACAAGCTCTCCTCTCTTTGCCTGCACCATCTATGTAAGACATGACTTGCTCCTCCTTGCCTTCCCCCATGATTGTGGGGCCTCCCCAGTCACATGGAACTGTAAGTCCAATAAACATCTTTCCTTTGTAAATTGCCCAGTCTCCGGTACATCTTAATCAGCAGCATGAGAATGGACTAATACAGTCATCAAGATAATAATAACATAAAATAGGATGGAATCAGTACTGCAGAGACATTTAAACAACATCTTATGAGGAGCACAAAAGAATGGAGATATTAACTTAGATTAATATCATGAATTCTAATAACAAAAAACTTATCAGAGGGGGCAGCTTCACTATTATACTCCAGAGTTATTTCAAAATAACTGAACATCTGGCCATCTTAGGAATGACACTACAATGGTAGTATACTGCGGCCATAGTTTTATTTTATTATTATGCTACACAACTCAATACAAAGGTATGTATAAACCACGAGTCAAAGGTTTCCTGAAGAAAGAACTGTTTATTAACTTCTGGTTAAACTCTTGCTTCAAGAAACTTCACATTTTTCACATATTCTGTTTCCATATTATGGAAAATTATTTGCTTCTTAAAATTATTTGCATTTTATGCCAGCATAGAAGATAACTCTTAATTTAATATTCTTTCAAGATGTCATGTAAGCAAAAGGGGCCACAGATTAAACTGCAATCCAGAGGCAAATTGTCTTTTGCAGGACCTATTTTATTTGCCATTATATTCCTGGTGACATTGCCCTTTGTGGTCAGGCAAGTACATGAAGCCAGTGTTTAAAATGACACATAGATGCCTTTTTCAGATCTGAAGAATACCTCAAGGTCCATCTAGTCATGCACTTATGTAGCAGACAATGCTGCAGCCAATGCTGTAATGACCCAAATCTCTTCCTATCTCTTCTAAACAGTTCTGAAAACCTGAACCCTTGGAACGCTTCCAATCACCATCATCTGTGATATTCTTTGGCAGACTTCTCTTTGCCTTCCAGAGCCTCCAGGAGCCAGAAAGTGCCCGAAGACTGCCATCTTCCACACAGGCTGGTAACCAATGACCATTGGGGGCGGGAAAATGGCAGCCCAGCTTTTTCTCCTCCAGTTGGGACAACTCTGGCACTCCCGAGGTCCCCTGAGGGACTGGCTGAGATCTACGCCCTGATCTTGAGGACTTCTGCCTGGGCCCTCCCTCTTGCTCCCCTTCGACTCCTTCCCTGTCCTGCTTCCATTGTTTCCTTAGCACACTCCCTTTCATAAACTCCTTTCACGCAAATCAAACCCTCATCTCTGGATCTGCTTCCAGGAAAGTTTATTTAAGAAGTATGGTTTCCTTATTTAATAATATGGTTGACATTTTGCTACTTCCAAAAACAATTTGAGGAAGTGACTAATGATATTTTCCCCTAAATTCACATGCTTTACTCGTCTACAAAGTGAATGACAATTTTCTTCCTATTCATAAACCCTATCTTGGACTAACTGAACCTTATCACGATCAAGTTAATTCTTTATAGAGAAAAGCTCAGAGGGTCCACTCTTTGTTACTTCTGACAATTTTTTTTTTGTAAGATTATTTAATGAGGTTATTTCTCGCACCAAGCCTCGGTGGGTTTGTGGGGCAGTGCCAGTGAATGAGCTGCAGCAGGGTGAGGCATTGCTACACAAATGTGTTTCTCTACCTAAACATCTATTTTTACTATTTTTGGGGGCCCAATTCCAAAATGACAATATTTAGAATTACTTTTGAGTTTGTAATGTAATACAAACATTTTAAAATCTAAATTTAAAATGCTTGCTGCACACATCATACTCTTACAAAATGTTTTGAAAATCCTTGCATATTACCAAAATAGAATCAGAACCATTTTAACCTGTGAAGCAATAACTCACATAGGAGCTAACCCAATTAATGTATTTCTCTGACCCACAAGTAGACTATGGGGCTAAAATAAACCTGAAGCCAGTCTCTCTGTGGATGCCTGGAGAAAGACAGCATTCCCACAGCCCCCTCAGCTCTGCAGAGATGCCAGTCACAGCTACACAGACACCTAGAGTTGTGGGCAGAGAAAGCTGTAAGACTGTGTGAAAGATGGCCAGCCTTGGGCGATGTGGTAGACCGAGTCAACAGAGTCCTCCCAGCATGCCTCAAATCCAAAAATTCTGAATTCAATATTAAGTAGATATGTAATATACTTAAGTTTTATATTTAAATCAGCATGTATATATATACTATATACATGTACGTGAAATACATATATATATATTTCATTGATGATATTGATGATACATTTTAGTATAGAAATGTATGACAGCCAGCATAGACTTTTACTCTGTGGTGAAATGGAAATTCTCATAGGACCACGCACTATCCATATTTTCTTTCCAATTTTCAGCTTCTCAAGGCTTCTGACTGTATTGGGACTATATCTAGGATGATTTTCTCTGAAATAAATCATATAATGGGGGTATATGTGTGTGTGCCTTAATCCGTTAGACCGACCTTTTCGTAAGAATCCTGAAAATTCCTATTTTAGTTTCAAGGCTGATAGGGCCAAAACAAGATATGCAATTCCTAGCAGTAGAAACTCACTGTTTTTATTCTACATGTCAATAGCTTATATCTTATTTTTCTACTTAGCCTTTGATGAGGGTAAGGTATTAGAAAACTGATTCCTGAAGGGAAAGTGAGAATGAATAAGGTTGCTTTAAGGAGGAGAAAAATAGTAAGAAGGGCATTGAGATTAACAGTGAACACACACAAACACACACATACACAATCATGATAATAAAAACAATTAGATTTCTAAAGTATATGGTTTTTCTCTTACAGTTTCTTATTTTACTATCACAATAATCCCATTAAATCAGTTGGATAAATAGTATTCTCCTATTTAAGAAAAATAAAAATAAAAAACAAAGATTCAGAGAGACAAAATGACTTGCCTGGAGATTGATAGCTGTAATTAAATGCAAAGTAGAACTTTGAGAGGTACAGACATATCTTGGAGATACTGTGGGCTTGGTTCAAGACTGCCAGAATAAAGTGAATATTGCAAAACAGTTAGTCACACGAATTTTTTGGCTTCCTAGTATATATAAAAGCTACGCTTTGGCCAAATGCAGCGGCTCACACTTGTAATTCCAGCACTTTGGGCGGCCAAGGCAGATGGATCAGTTGAGGTCAGGAGTTCAAGACCAGCCTGGCCATCATGGTGAAACCCCATCTGTACTAAAAATACAAAAATTAGCTGGGTATGGTGGCACATGCCTGTAATCCCAGCTACTCGGGAGGCTAAGGCAGGAGAATTGCTTGAACCCAGGAGGTGGAAGTTGCAGTGAACTGAGATTGCGCCACGGAACTCCAGTTTGGGTAACAGAACAAGACTCCATCTAAAAAAAAAAAGTTATGTTTACATTATATTGTGTTTAGTTAGTGTGCAAAACCATTATGACCAAGAAAATGTACATACCTTAATATTTAAAATGCTTCATTGCTGAAAAAATGCTAATGATTATTGGAGCCTTCAGAAAGTTGGAAACATCTTCCTAGTGAAGGGTCTTGCCTCTATTTCGATGACTTCCAATTGATGAGGGCAGTTGTTGTTGAAAGTTGGGGTGGCCATGGCAGTGTCTTAAAATAAGGCAATGGTGATGTTTGCCACATCAATTGACTCTTTCTTTCATTAACTATTTTTCTGTAACATGTGATGCTGTTTGAAAGCATTTTACTCAGAGCAGAACTTCTTTCAAAATTGGAGTCAGTCCTCTCAAATCCTGTTGTTGCTTTATTAATTAAGTTTAGGTAATATTCTAAATCCTTTGTTATCATTTCAACAATGTTCACAGCAACTTCAGCAGGAGTAGTTTCCATCTCAAGAAACCAATTTCTTTGCTCATCTAGAAGCAGCAACATCTCATCCATTAAAATTTTATCACGAAATTACAGCAATTCAATCACACCTTCAGGATCAAAATTTAATTCCAGTTCTCTTGTTATTTCTACCACATCTGCAGTTACTTCCACCACCGGAGTCTTGAACCCCTCAAAGTCATCCATAAGGGTTGGAATCAACTTCTTCCAAATTCCTGTTAATGTTAACCTTTTGACCCCCTCTCATTAATCACAAATGCTCTTAATGACATCTAAAATGGTGGGTCCTTTCCAGTAGTTTAAAATTTACTTTGCCCAGACCTACCAGAGAAATCACTGTGTTTGGCAACTGCAGCCCTATGAATTGTATTTCTTAAATAATAAGATTTGAAAGTCAGGCTTACTCCTTGATTCACAGACTGCAGAACAGACGTTGTGTTAGCATGCATGCAAACAATATTAATCTTCTTGTATATCTCCATCAGAACTTTTGGGTGACGAAGTGCATAGTCAATGAACCTTAATACTTTGACAGAAATCTTTTTTTTTTTCCTAAGCAGTATGTCTCAATAGTGGGCTTAAAATATTTAGTAAGCCACGCATAAACAGATGTGCTGTCCTCTGGGCTTTGTTGTTCCATTTCTAGGGCACAGGCAGGGTAGAGATAGCAGAACTCTTAAGGGTCCTAGGATTTTCAGGACAGTAAGTGAATATTGGCTTCAGCTTCAAGTAACCTAACAAGGGCTGTCCTTTGAAGTCTTGAAGCCAGACATCCACTTTTTCTTTCTAGCTATGAAAGTCCTAGATGGCATCTTCTTCCAATAGAAAGATGTTTCATCTAGATTGAAACTCTGTTGTTTAGTATAGCTGCCTTCGTCAATTACCTTAGCTAGACCTTCTAGATAACTTGCTGCAGCTTCTACACCAGCATTTGCTGTTTTACCTTGCACTTTCACATTATAGAGAAGGCGTCTTTCCTTAAATCTCATGAACCAAACTCTGCTAGCTTCAAATTTTTCTTCTGCAGCTTTCTCACCTCTCTGAGCCTTCACAGAGTTGAAGAGAGTTAGGGCCTTGCTGTGGAATAGGCTGTGGCTTAAGGGAATGTTGTGGTTGGTTCTATGAAGATGATTAAAACTTTCTCCATATCAGTAATAAAGCTGTTTCACCCTTCTATCATTCATATTTTCACTGGAGTAGCACTTTCAATTTCCTTAAGAACTTTTTGTTTGCATTCACAACTTGGCTGTTTGGTATAAGAGATGTAGTTTTGGACCTATCTTTGCTTTTGACATGCCTTCTTCACCAAGCTTAATGATTTCTAGCTTTTGATTTAAAGTGACAGATGTGTGACTCTTTTATTCACTTGAACATTTAGAGGCCACTGTGCTCTTGTTAATTGGCCTAAGTTCAGTATTGTGTCTTTGGGAATAGGGGGTCTTGAGGAGAGGGAGAGATGGGGTAATGGCTGGTCAGTGGAGCAGTTAGAACACACACAACATTTATTAAGTTCATTGTGTTGTACAGGCAATTACAATAGTATCATCAAAGGTCACTGATCACAAATCACCATAACAGATATAATAATAATGAGAACTTTTGAATTGTTGGCAGAATTATCAAAATGTGACACTGAGGCATGAAGTGAGCAAACGCTGCAAGAAAATGACGCCACTAGGGTTGGCTTAAAACAGGGTGTCACAAACCTTCAATTTGTAAAAAGTGCAGTATCTGTGAAACTCAAGAAAGCAAAACCCAATAAAACAAGGTATGCCTGTGACTGGATTTTATCTGCCCTTCTGAAAGGACCATAATTGTTCAAGACCTTGGAACATTTGATGTAAGCCTACTTCTTTGGAAATGCTTTACCTCAGAAGATCTTCTGTGGACAGATTGAAGATAAATGATCAGTTGTGCTAATTCGTTAGCCTAAATACTAAAAGGGTTTCCTGTCTGCTAAATGAAGTCAACCTCCATCTTCATAGCCATAGATATTAATGGTTGGCTATATCTATAATTCCTCCTATCTTATTCACTCCCTTATTTTTTAATTCATTGACTACTTAAATCCAGTGAAAATCCTTCAAAATGAAATTGAAAGAGGAATTCCATTTACAGCATACAAGGAAAATCCCTATATCCTCACTGCTCTTTTTTTCACCATCTTTTCCTAGTAAAAGTCGTATTCTACAAATGGTGCCAGAGTCATCCCTTCAAAACCTAAATCTGACCATATTGTCCACCACTTAAAAACATTCACCGGTTTTCTACTGCCTGAAGCACAACCTACTTCAGCAAGAGCAGCACCTATGATTTTCTACAGTCCATCTTCTCTATTACCCCCACCACTCCTCATGTCGTAAGCTTCTGTGTCTCACACAGCATGCTCAGCAATTTGGTGCACACAGTTTTTCTTTTTCTTTTTTGTACACTCTGATCCATTTTTTTGCCTCAAAGCAAATACCTTTTTACCTAATTCTATGAATTAGGAGCCTCTTGTTGTGCTATAATTGTTCCCTATCCTCATCTTTGCCATTGATCCATCTAGTAGTTTAACGACTCTCCTTCTCCCCCTCTCTCTCTCTCTCTCTGTGTGTGTGTGTGTGTGTGTGTGCATGTTTTCTTATTAGAGTGGAAGGCCCTTAACATTAGAGATGTGGTGATTTATTCATCTTTAGATTTCTAACATCTAGTTAAAGGCCAGACACATAGTAGGTGCTCAATAAATGTCTGGATACTTGAGGTGAGATGAGGCTAAATTACTTCCTTTAATACGCATTCTTTAGACCGGGTGAGGTGGCTCACAACTGTAATCCTGGCACTTTGGGAGGCTGAGGCAGGAGGAACACTTGAGTCCCAGAGTCCAAGATCAGCCTGTACAACATAGTTAGACCTCATCTCTACAAAAAATGAACAAAATTAGCCAGATGTGGTGGTGTGTACCTGTAGTCCTAGCAATAGTGCAAGACCCTGTCTTAAAAAATATATACATATATGTTTATATATTATATACATTTTACATAATATATTATACATAAAATTTTTCTTTCATCCTTGTTTACTTAAATTTGATTTATTCTTTTTCTATTTCCTGTTTAGCATTTTTCCACCCATTCAATGCTTTGCCAATTTTCTAAACACTTGGCATAAAAACCACATTTAAGTAATTGATTAGGGTAGGATAATTCATTTTTCCTTGGCTCTAGGCCCATAATATTAGTTGCAATAGAAAACTAAAAGAAATCACTTAGTTTCCTGAAAGGTTCCCAAGTGAATGAGTCCAATCAATTTTCTTCTCCAGAAATCTTAATGTAATAAAACTTGCAGAAGGAAATGGATTAGGTATTATTATCACATACATTGCCCACTGAGTTCTCCGGTCCTTCCTCCCTTTGCTCTTATTAATCATGCAATAAAGGGGGCTAACTAGAAACATGATAAAAGCTGTATTATCAGCTTCACAAATTTCACAATGAAAGAAACTTGCAAGGTGTGTTATAGCATCATTTTGGGGCTACTCTGATCCCCATTTGATATTTCTGGGAACTAAATGGACAGTTGTAACCAAGAAGAGAAAATGGATTTCAGTTTTTATCTTCGCAACTTTAAGAATTCAGTTTAAAAATCCTCTTTTTCCAAAATGATATATGACACACATTTCCTTGCTAGTTCCCTCAGAGTGGTCAGTAGCCTGACTACTTCTGAACAGGGCTTCACCTGAGAAACAGAACTAGAGTTATTTATTTACCATTATGACCGTCAGAAAACTTGAATGCAAAAATTCAACTCACACTTTTGTTTTACAAGCTGAAAGGATTGATTATACACACACACATGCATTGTGTGTGTGTACATATATGAAGCAGCATTCATCATTGTTATCTGAAAAGTCATCTATGGCAATTTTCTCACTGGATTGGATAGAATATGGCTCTAATGAGACAAAAGACATGGGTGTCGAGTCCAAAACAATCTGATGCTTTACACAAGAATCACATTTGTGGTCTCATTTGTACCACTAGGTACAGCAAAACACATAACAAGATGCACGTTGATGACCACAGGGGTGGCCGGTGAGATGGAGATGTTCATCTCACTGCATCAACGCAATCTATCACCATTATTAGAAAATGTCATTTCGGACAGTTCTCTGCTTCCCATCCAAGCCCCTCATACTCCTATTATGCAATCTCAGAAATAATGTTGATTTATTTGGTAGGGGAAGAAAACTCCAGAGAGTGAGTGCAGAAAGAAAAAAAAAAAAAAAA
This sequence comes from Theropithecus gelada, assembly GCF_003255815.1. Taxonomy (NCBI): domain Eukaryota; kingdom Metazoa; phylum Chordata; class Mammalia; order Primates; family Cercopithecidae; genus Theropithecus; species Theropithecus gelada. The sequence goes on along the minus strand of NC_037670.1, from coordinate 172,110,605 downwards.
AAAAAAGGTGGGCTTTGGAAACAGGCTTGTTTCCAGCCCCAGCTATGATGCTGCTTACTGATGAGAATCTGGACATGTTACTCAAATGCGAGGAGCTGCTTCCTCACCTGTAAAATAAGTGTCATAATTTCTACCTCAGTGTTTTTCAGAATGCTGTTAAATTAAATATGATTAGATATATAAAGCACTTAGTACAGTCCCTACTACATAACAAAATTATCAGCAAATGTTTTCTCCTCCTCAGTAATGGAAGGCAGAAACAATAACATAATTAAATGTGATGAATTGGAATAATCAGATAAAAATTATACAACTGATAGTTAACTCATTAGATTAAAAGATTAAGGACTGGATTAACATGGCCAGGGGGAGGTTAGCCTCATGTAGAGAAAGCAGGTTAGAATCTCTCTAGCTTGTACCTAAACTAGGTCTCATGTTCTACTCTCAGAAAGGTATCGAGTTGTTGATTTAAACAGTAACACACATTTATGTAATACCTACAAAGTGCCCAGTGTACTGGACATTGGGAAGACAGAGATGAAAGATCCACTTTCTACCTACACACCAATTTACTGGGGATCAGGTAGGTTGGGGAGGCACTCAGGATGCTATCTATCTTCTTTTGTTATTTTTCCAGCTTTAATGAGGTATAATTGGTATAATAAAAACTGGACATAATTAATGTATACAATGTGTTGAGGTTGGACATATATATACACACACATATATACATATATGTATATATAGGTCTACACACTAGTGTTACTGTAACAGTGAAACAACAAAAAAACTAACATAATTAACTTCATTTTGATTTAGCCCATTTCCCATTGAGAAGAAGAAACTACAGCTCACCACCAGCGCTCATTTAATTTGTATAAACATGCTCTTTGAGGCTGAAGCAAGTCTGACTGATTTTCAATGTGAAAATAAAATATAAAAGCTGTTGAAGTTATTTCTAAATAGAACTCGTCTCTAATCCTAATGTAACAGAAATGCATACGATGTTACATTAGGATTAGAGACAAGAGTACTCTCCGGGCAAATGGGAAACGGGTTAAGGGGCCTTTACCTATTACTGCATGTAGGCTAGGTTAATTTCAGAGCACTGAGATACTATGCAAAAACAGCAATGATGGAGTTTTTGAAGCTAAATCTGGGATTAAAGGGGGACGTGTGTAAACAATTCTGTTTTGTTAAGGATTTATAGCAGCACTGTGACCTGACCCAGAACAAAGAAGTTCTCAACCTTCTCCGACTCTTGCTGCTGCCCAGATGTCTGTAGCTATTGGCCAGCTCTTGATCTAGATTCCCCTGCTCTTCCCCCTGCCCTTAACATAAAGACAGCCTAACATCTGTGCTGACTTAAGATGGTCTTTGCGGCTATAGTCCACCCTCTTCGTGGTTTACCGGCTCTCTGGATAAACCTCCTTTTCCTCCTACCAACCCTCATCTCTCCTGTCTGGCTTTTAAGTAGCAAGTGGCCGATCCTGGGTTCACTTACATTATCATCACCACAATCTGAGTAATAAACATATCCACACCTCCAAAAGTCTTCTTGTGTCCTCTTTTTTTTGTGTGTGTGACAAGGATACTTAACACAAGATCCATTTCAATAAATTTTTAAGTACATAACACTTTACTGTTCACTGTAGGTATCATGTTGTACAGGAGGTCTCTGGAATTTATTTGTCTTGAGTAAATTTATACTTACTGAATAACAGCTCTCATTATTCCCCTGATTCCATCCCCTTCCACCATTCTATTCTCTATCGCTATACCGTTGATTATTTTAGATGCCTTTTTATATGAGAAATCCTGCAGTATTTGTTGATATTACCTATCCTGCAGTATTTGTTGATATTACCTATCTCCTGTTGTTTTCTTGTTAAAAAGAAAATGTCCCTTGTGCGGGATAATATACAAAACTTTCGCCAGTCAGGAAAAATACAACTTTCACACAGTCAGAAACTGAAAAAGACTAAAACCCACCTCCCTCCTAATTCCCCACTTGACAGAGGGGAGAAAAAAGGTCTGTAGCAGCTCCGTGATCTTTTCAAGGTCCTAAAACTGGTAGAAGTAGAGTGGGAATATAAGAAGTCTCGTGTTGGGTTCACAGCTTAAGGCTACTGGTTCAATGGAAACCTAGGACCCTTACCTGAAAAACAATTTAAAGTACGTGCCTTGTTTGGGGTGGCTCTTCCCTTGGGGAAAATCACGTTCACATTTGACACTAGAGTCAGCCTTCTTCCTCCCTTGTTCAAATTTCAGAGCCAAAGTTACAGCCGCAGTTGGACTGCAGAGAGGAGGAGAGAGAGTGGGGGGGCACTTATTTTTCTCACGAGCTACATTCCCCTTGCTCCCTGCCCAAGGCAGGGCTTTAATATAAAAACCCAGAAGCATCTTTTGATCATAAACAATTTCTGAAGCATTAAAGACAAGATTGTTTTAAGAACTGCATTTAAAACATCTATGCTTCTTTGTTTCCTTAAAGGGAAATAGCAGTAATTCCTCCAAATAAATGATCAGTTCTTAATGGCTTCTTTGGCTTGAATTTTAGTGCAGTTGCTTTATTTGAGATCTTATTAAACAATGGGTTTAAAGGCTCAAAAGATTTCATTTTTTTAAAGTACAAAATGGACAATAATTCTTCAAAGTCTGAGTATTTTGCTCTACACCAATCTCTAGATTTTTACTATGGAGCAGAAAAACAGGAAAGGTTCCGAGCATCCTTTCTTTTTGCTGGAGTGGGAGAGTTTTGGAAGTACCAAATCTGCAGGGACTGCAAACCAGCACCATGTTTTTCTGCTTCTTTTCTGCTGATCTGAGAAGGGGAAAAACAGGACAGAATGGCAATCCCTTTGACTTAATCAGCCCAGTTTCTAAGGGTCTAGGGTAAAGTGTGCTGCTTGTGTTGTGAAACAAGCAATCTAGAGTAGAAAGCACTTAGTCATTCATTCCGGTCATCTAATTATATTTGCTTCTGACATTTAACCTTTTCAACAACTTACGATAGTGGCATCTAGTTTGACAGTTTTCTGTTTATTCCACTTTGCTTCCTGCAATACTGTTTTGAAGTTCTATCATCCTTAAAAGGTGAGCAAGACTATACTTCTGAATTCTAGCTTCCGAAATATAATATAGGAAGGAGAAATTACCTTCTGCATATTATCCAGAAGGGTTACGGATTAATTTAATGTTCAGATTATCATATGTATTATGCATAAATCATAGAGCATTCCTAATGTAGCTTCCAGGGAACAAGTATTTTCAAGCCCACTGAAGCTCTCTGGAGAGAGGGTTTAAACAACATCTCAATAGGAATTGAATCTAGCTGTCACTTAAAGAGACTGTTCAGATTGGTTTTCAATGGCCAAATAAGCACAGCTAGGATATGAGATTATAAAATAGAATGAGGCTTGAGGACAACTTCCTTTAACAATCAGCTGTTTGCACCATCTGCCTCAATTTACCAGATCACAGTTTCACACTCATTCCATTTAATTCGTGCTCAGGATTCTAATAATTCCTCTAGGACTCTATGGAAACCTTGGAGAAAAAAGCCTGTAACTCTATAAATAGCTAGAATGAGTTATGAGCATCAGATTGGTATATGCAGCCTTTGAACTAGTGCCTGATACATTTTTAGGCTTATTATAATAAATATATTTGGTGGGCCTTCTTTTGGGAAATTTTTTGAATGAAATAAACTAGATTAATTCTTTTTTAATTACTATTAAACTTCAAGTGTCATGGTACATGTGCACAACGTGCAGGTTTCTTACATATGTATACATCTGCCATGTTGGTGTGCTGCACCCATTAACTCGTCATTTACATTAGGTATATCTCCTAATGCTATCCCTCCCCTGTCCCCCTGCCACACAACAGGCCCTGGTGTGGGATGTTCCCATCCTGTGTCCAAGTGTTCTCATTGTTCAAATCCCACCTATGAGTGAGAACTACACGGTGTTTGGTTTTCTGTTCTTGCGATAGTTTGCTCAGAATGATTGTTTCCAGCTTCATCCATGTCCCTACAAAGGACATGAACTCATCCTTTATATGGCTGCATAGTATTCTATAGTATATATGTGCCACATTTTCTTAATCCAGTCTATCATTGATGGACATCTGGGTTGGTTCCAAGTCTTTGCTATTGTGAATAGTACTGCAATAAACATACGTGTGCATATGTCTTTATAGCAGCATGATTTATAATCCTTTGGGTATATACCCAGTAATGGGATGGCTGGGTCATATGGTACATTTAGTTCTTGATCCTTGAGGAATCGCCATACTGTTTTCCATGATGGCTGAACTAGTTTACAATCCCACCACAGTGTAAAAGTGTTCCTATTTCTCCACATCCTCTCCAGCACCTGTTGTTTCCTGACTTTTTAATGATTGCCATTCTACCTGGTGTGAAGTGGTGTCTCATTGTGGTTTTGATTTGCATTTATCTGATGGCCAGTGATGATGAGCATTTTTTCATGTGTCTGTTGGCTGCATAAATGTCTTCTTTTCAGAAGTGTCTGTTCATATCCTTTGCCCACTTTTTGACAGAGTTGTTTGATTTTTTTCTTGTAAATTTGTTTAAGTTCTCTGTAGATTCTGGATATTAGCCCTTTGTCAGATCGTTAGATTGCAAAAATTTTCTCCCATTCTGTAGGTTGCCTGTTCACTCTGATGGTAGTTTCTTTTGCTGTGCAGAAGCTCTTTAGTTTAATTAGATCCGATTTGTCAATTTTGGATTTTGTTGCCATTGCTTTTGGTGTTTTAGACAAGAAGTCCTTGCCCACGCCTATGTCCTGAATGGTATTGCTTAAGTTTTCTTCTAGGGTTTTTATAGTTTTAGGTCTAACATTTAAGTCTTTAATCCACCTTGAATTAATTTTTGCATAAGGTGTAAGGAAAGGATACAGTTTCAGCTTTTTACATATGGCTAGCCAGTTTTCCCAGTACCATTTATTAAATAGGGAATCCTTTCCCCATTGCTTGTTTTTGTCAGGTTTGTCAAAGATCAGACGGTTGTGGATATGTGGTATTATTTCTGAGGGCTCTGTTCTGTTCCTTTGGTCTATATTTCTGTTTTGGTACCAGTACCATGCTGTTTTGGTTACTGTAGACTTGTAGTGTAGTATGAAGTCAGGTAGCGTGATGCCTCTAGCTTTGTTCTTTTTGCTTAGGATTGTCTTGGCAATGCGGGTTCTTTTTTGGCTCCATATGAACTTCAAAGCAGTTTTTTCCAATTCAGTGAAGAAAGTCACTGGTAACTTGATGGGGATGTCATTGAATCTATAAATTACATTGGGCAGTATGGACATTTTCATGATATTGATTCTTCCTTCCATGAACATGGAATGTTCTTCCATTTGTTTGTGTCATCTTATATTTCGTTGAGCAGTGGTTTGTATTCTCCTTGAAGAGGTCCTTCACATCCCTTGTAAGTTGGATTCCTAGGTATTTTATTCTCTTTGAAGCTATTGTGAATGGGAGTTCACTAATGCTTTGGCTCTCTGTTTGTCTGTTACTGGTGTATAAGAATGCTTGTGATTTTTGCACATTGATTTTGTATCCTGAGACTTTGCTGAAGTTACTTATCAGCTTAAGGAGATTTTGGGCTGAGAGGATGGAGTTTTCTAAATATACAATCATGTCATCTGCAAACAGGGACAATTTGACTTCCTCTTTTCCTAACTGAATAGTCTTTATTTCTTTCTCTTGCCTGATTGCCCTGGCAAGAACTTCCAACACTATGTTGATTAGGAGTTGTGAGAGAGGGCATCCCTGTCTTGTGCCAGTTTTCAAAGGGAATGCTTCCAGGTTTTGCCCATTCAGTATGATATTTGCTGCGGGTTTGTCATAAATAGCTCTTATTATTTTGAGATACATCCCATCAATACCTAATTTATTGACTTTTTAGTATGAAGGACTGTTGAATTTTGTCGAAGGCCTTTTTTGCATCTGTTGAGATAATCCTGTGGTTTTTGGCTTTGGTGCTGTTTATACGATGGATTAAGTTTATTGATTTGCGTACATTGAACCAGCCTTGCAAAGTCCACTTGATCATGGTGGATATGCTTTTTGATATGCTGCTGGATTCGGTTTGCCAATATTTTATTGAGGATTTTTGCATAGATATTCACCAGGGATATTGGTCTAAAATTCTCTTTTTTGTTGGCTTTGGTATCAGGATGATGCTGGCCTCATAAAATGAGTTAGGGACGATTCCCTCTTTTTCTATTGATTGGAATAGTTTCAGAAGAAATGGTACAAGCTCCCCTTTGTACCTCTGGTAGAATTAGGCTGAGAGTCCATCTGGTTCTGGACTTTTTTTTGGTTGGTAGGCTATTAATTATTGCCTCAATTTCAGAGCCTGCTATTGGTCTATTCAGGGATTCAACTTCTTCCTGGTTTAGTCTTGGGAGAGTGTATGTGTCCAGGAATTTATCCATTTCTTCTAGGTTTTCTAGTTTGTTTGTGTAGAGGTGTTTATAGTATTCTCTGATGGTAGTTTGTATTTCTGTGGCATCAGTGGTGATATCCCTTTTATCATTTTTTATTGCATCTATTTGATTATTCTCTCTTTTCTTCTTTATTAGTCTTGCTAGTGGTCTATCAATTTTGTTGATCTTTTCAAAAAACAAGCCCCTGGATTCATTGATTTTTTGAAGGGATTTTTGTGTCTCTATCTCCTTTGGTTCTTCTCTGACCTTAGTTATTTCTTGCCTTCTGCTAGCTTTTGAATGTGTTTGCTCTTGCTTCTCTAGTTCTTTTAATTGGGATGTTAGGGCATCAATTTTAGATCTTTCCTGCTTTCTCTTGTGGACAGTTAGTGCTATAAATTTCCCTCTACACACTGCTTTAAATGTGTCCCAGAGATTCTAGTATGTTGTGTCTTTGTTCTCATTGGTTTCAAAGAACATCTTTATGTCTGCCTTCATTTCTTTATGTACCCAGTAGTCCAGGAGCAGGTTGTTCAGTTTCCATGTAGCTGAGCGGTTTTGAGTGAGTTTCTTAATCCTGAGTTCTAGTTTGATTGCACTGTGGTCTGAGAGACAGCTTGTTATAATTTCTGTTGTTTTACATTTGCTGAGGAGTGCTTTCCTTCCAACTACATGCTCATGCTTTGTGGTGCTGAGAAAAATGTGTATTCTGTTGATTGGGGGTGGAGAGTTCTGTAGATGTCTATTAGGTCCGCTTGGTGCAGAGTGGAGTTCAATTCCTGGATATCCTTGTTAACTTTCTGTCCCCTTGATCTGTCGAATGTTGACAGTGGGGTGTTAAAGTCTCCCATTATTACTGGGTGGGAGTCTATGTCTCTTTGTACGTCTCTAAGGACTTGCTTTATGAATCTGGGTGCTCCTGTATTGGGTGCATATATATCTAGGATAGTTAGCTTTTCTTGTTGTATTGATTCCTTTACCATTATGTAATGGCCTTGTTTGTCTCTTCTGATCTTTGTTGGTTTAAAATCTGTTTTATCAGAGGCTAGGATTGCAACCACTGCTTCTTTTTTTTGTTTTCCATTTGCTTGGTAGATCTTCCTCCATCCCTTTATTTTGTGCCTATGTTTGTCTCTGCACGTGAGATGGGTCTCCTGAATGCAGCACACTGATACGTCTTGACTCTTTATCCAATTTGCCAGTCTGTTTCTTTTAATTGGAGCATTCAGCCTATTTATATTTAAGGTAATACTGTTATGTGTGAATTTGATCCTGTCATTATGATGTTAGCTGGTTTTTTTGCTCGTTAGTTAATGCAGTTTCTTCCTAGCATTGATGGTCTTTACAATTTGACATGTTTTTGCAGTGGTTGGTACCGGTTGTTCCTTTCCATGTTTAGTGCTTCCTTCGGGAGCTCTTGTAAGGTGACAAAATCTCTCGGCATTCGTTTGTCTGCAAACGATTTTATTTCTTCTTCACTTATGAAGTTTAGTTTGGCTGGATATGAAATTCTGGATTGAAAATTCTTTTCTTTAAGAATGTTGAATATTGGCCTCCACTCTCTTGTGGATTGTAGAGTTTCTGCTGAGACATCCACTGTTAGTCTGATGGGCTTCCCTTTGTGGGTAACCTGACCTTTTTCTCTGGCTACCCTTAACATTTTTTCCTTCATTTCAACTTTGCTGAATCTGACAATTATGTGTCTTGGTGTTGCTCTTCTCGAGGAGTATCTTTGTTATGTTCTTTGTATTTCTTGAATTTGAATGTTGGCATGCCTTGCTAGGTTGGGGAAGTTCTCCTGGATAATATCCTGCAGGGTGTTTTCCAACTTGGTTCCATTATCCCTGTCACTTTCTGGTACACCAATCAGACGTAGATTTGGTCTTTTCACATAGTCCCATATTTCCTGGAGATTTTGTTCATTTCTTTTTACTCTTCTTTCTCTAAACTTCTCTTCTTGCTTCATTTCACTCATGTGATGTTCAATCACTGATACCCTTTCTTCCACTTGATCGAATTGGCTACTGAAGCTCGTGCATGCCTCACATAGTTCTTGTGCCATGGTTTTCAGCTCCATTAGGTCATTTAAGGTCTTCTCTATGCTGTTTATTCTAGTTCATTCATCTAATCTTTTTTCAAGGTTTTTAGCTTCTTTGCGATGGGTTCGAATGTCCTCCTTTAGCTTGGAGAAGTTTGTTATTACCGATTGTCTGAAGCCTTCTTCTCTTAATTCATCAAAGTCATTCTCTGTCCAGCTTTGTTCCATTGCTGGCGAGGAGCTGCATTCCTGTGGAGGAGATGAGTCACTCTGATTTTTAGAATTTTCAGCTTTTCTGCTCTGGTTTCTCCCCATGTTTGTGGTTTTATGTACCTTTGGTCTTTGATGATGGTGACGTACAGATGGGGTTTTGGTGTGGATGTCCTTTCTGTTTGTTAGTTTTCCTTCTAACAGTCAGGACCCTCAGCTGCAGATCTGTTGGAGATTGCTCGAGGTCCACTCCAGACCCTGTTTGCCTGGGTATCATTAGTGGAGGCTGCAGAACAGCAAATATTGCAGAATGGCAAATGTGGCTGTCTGATTGTTCCTGTGGACACTTCGTCTCAGAGGGGCACCTAGCTGTATGAGGTGTCAGCTGGCCCCTGCTGGGAGCTGCCTGCCAGTTAGGCTACTCTGGGGTCAGGGACCCACTTGAGGCGGCAGTCTGTCTGTTCTCAGATCTCAAACTCCATGCTGGGAGAACCACTACTCTCTTCAAAGCTGTCAGACAGGGACTTTAAGTCTGAAGAAGTTTCTGCTGCCTTTTGTTCAGCTATGCCCTGCCCCCAGCATTGAAGTCTACAGAGGCATTCAGGCTTCCTTGAACTGCATTGGACTCCACCCAGTTTGAGCTTCCTGGCCGCTTTGTGTACCTACTCAAGCCTCAGCAATGGCAGGCGCCCCTCCCCCAGCCTCGCTGCCACCTTGCAGTTAGATCTCAGACTGCTGTGCCAGCAATGAGCGAGGCTCTGTGGGTGTGGGACCCTCCAAGCCAGGCATGGGATATAATCTCCTGGTGTGCCATTTGCTAAGACTGTTGGAAAAGCACAGTATTAGGGTGGGAGTGACCCAATTTTCCAGGTGCTGTCTGTCACAGCTTCCCTTGGCTAGGAACGGGAATTCCCCGACTCCCTGGGCTTCCTATGTGAGGCGATGCCTCGTCCTGCTTCGGCTCATGCTCTGTGGACTGCACCCACTGTCCTGCACCTGTCTGACAAGCTCCAGTGAGATGAACCCAGTACCTCAGTCGGAAATCCAGAAATCACTCGTCTTCTGCATCACTCATGCTGGGAGCTGTAGACTGGAGCTGTTCCTATTTGGCCATCTTGGAACCTTAAACTAGATGATTTCTAAGACTGTGGTATGCAAAATGTTATAGCTTCATTATTATTATTATTATTATTATTGCCAGTAATGCTTTTAAAGATTTTGAAATACATCAGGAGTGCTATGAAGAAATGAAAGTATAGGACAAGCAGTAGATGAAATAAGAAAAAATGCACTGCGCAGATCACAGAGAGAATGAAATGGCATTCTATGGAAGTGGCAGAAGACTTTGAAACTATAGAAAGAACTCCTAGAAGAGAGGATTCTAAGTGTTTACCCCAAAGAAAGAATAAATATTTGAGGTCATGGGTTTGCTAAATACCCTGACTTGATCATTAGGCAACGCATATGTGTACGGAAACATCACACTGTACCCAATAAATATGTATGATTATTGTGTGTCCATTAAAAGGAACTCCTGAGTAGTGAAGACTCAATGAGGTGAAGTGATTTGGACCAAAATGCTTGCGATATGAAAAGCTGGCAATATTTGAAAGATGGTTACTATTAGCAACAGGGACAGATGTAGACTGATCTTTTTTCATGTATAAGTAGAGTTTTGAAACTAGAGTTCTAAAGAAAAAGACAAAGTCTATCATTACAGGGTGAAAAAGTCTACGAGTCTGCAAAGAGATCACACCCCTTTCCTTACCAGTGTCCCAGTGAAGATGGACTTAATAGTACTGAATGTCAGTGACAAAAGCATAGCTGTGCTTGTCTGGGTCTTATTTCCATTTTTATTAAATTTTTTCCTTTCCCCAAACCTCTGAATTTCTTTAGCCCTGTCCTTATTTCATTGCAGTTCTGGCCCTTTGAATCAATGTTAATTTGGCTGTCTGGGTCCCACTACACATGCCAGTTTTCATTTCCCTTTGCCTGTTTTCTGACTGTAATATTCTGACTTATCTCTTCATAGTTGAATTTCGTTGATCAGGTTTCCTTTGAAATATCTTCAACTTAAATAAAAATGCAAGATTTTTTCTTTCATGGAGTAGAGGAGAGAGAACTTGATCAGTAGCAGGAGAGTTGATATTTAGTGCCAGCCACTTACTGACTGTGGAAAGTTTGAGAAGTTACTTCATTTCTCAAGCCCTAAGGTTCCTTTATCTGCAAAATGAAGGTGTTAGAGCTGACAATCTTGAAGGTCTCTCTAGAGCTAGAAATCTTACTTTTTGAGATAAGAATCAACATCAGTCAGTGTGATATGAGGAAACTGAAAAAGTCAACTATCTATAGCATTGTTCAGAGAATACCAGAATTTTAGACTTGTAGAAGATCTTACAGTGATTCTAGCTTTCCTTTATTTTGACATTTGAGGAAACTGATACCCAGAGAGATGAAATGACCTGTGACACAACTACACAGTAGCAGGTGTTGCAATTTAATATACTACATTTCTGCAAATCGTGCTCCAAGCTTCAGGAGACTTTAAAGGTTTAAGCAATAACATTATTTGAGAAAGCTCATAATAGTGTCATTAGGGGTCTGGAGGTACTAAAAGGCAGAGTTGGAATAGGTCTCTCATAACAGTGCCATATAAACTTCATAAATCTGGAAGAGAAGTTATTGAAACTGACAAAACACAAAATGGATAATCACAGAAGAAAATACATTTCCCTTCATATGCTTGTTGGTAAAATTAGGTGAAGGGCTGTGCAAACTGCCTAATACACTAAGCCCCTCCTGCAACTGTGGTCAAACCCCAGAAATATCATACTTTGATAAAAGTTTTAAAAAATCCATGTGCCTTTCAAGGAATTATCAGCTACATAAATCTCCTCACAAGTAAACCACGCTCAACAATGATTTATGCAATATCTTGCTGATGACATTTTAAGTGCTGCTGAAAGAGCATATTGTGGTTAATTTAAAATGTAATTAATGTAAGATTAATTGTGATCTCAGAAATTGGAACATGTTACTGACAAATAAAATTAGAAGAATGGTGAACTGCATGAAATCCACGAAGAGAAGGGATTGGTCTGTATTTCTCCCACATTGTCCATGAGGAAAGGGCACACTGATAGTTTGGGGCTAGCCCCAGTACTTTAGATAGAAACAGCTAAAAGTGGGAAAGACAATTCCTCTAAAGGTTTAGTACCTTTGTTTTCATTCTCCTTAAACTGTATGGCATTTTGGATTATAACTGAACAGACTTGCTGATCAGAAGGGCATGTCCCATCCGGGACTAAGATGTCTGGTATAATTTCCAGTGTTTAGTAATAAACTGAAATGCTGGTAAACAATTGCCTATGAGTTTAGAAGTCTGTGTTTCAGAACTTGATTGACACTTGGAAATGATGGAGGTATATAGATTACAGCAGTTAAGAGTAGGAAACTCTTGAACCAGTGTTCCTGTCAAAATGCAGCCAATTTAATAGGGCACTATGAGCATTTATTTTAATTAACATCTGAATTTCATACTTGATTTCCTGTTTTTCTCCGGGATTCAGTGGGGCAAAGGAGCCAGGAGGGTATAATTTTAAAGAAACTGATTTATTTTTAGATGACAGAAATATGTAAAGGGAACTGCTGGAAGAAATGGCACAACGTTAAGGTAAATTTTAATGGAATGAAAAAGAGTAATGCTCCTTATAAGTCTTGTTTCCATTGGACTAAATGTCAGCCTGGAGGACACAGGAAAGCCTCAGATACCAGAGCAAAGGGGAGTGGAAAGGCAAACACCACAAATGCCACCCTTTCTCTGAACCTGACATTGCTTAGATTTATAGAAGTCTCAGTAATTTTTTGTTCACTTCAGACTAAAGTTAACAGGGTTAAAAAGTGATTGAAAACTACAAACCCATAACATATACATTCTGATTTTGTCGACCAACTCCAAAATCAAAAACAAACAAGACAAATAAACAAACATACTACAACATTACTACTTATGTGGAAATACATAGGAAAATCCAAAACCCAAGCCCAAACCCCAAACAATAACAACCACGACAACAACATAAAATCCAGCACTGATTTTAGTGCCAACTCAATTACAGATTAGGTATGCCTGCCCATCTAAGTCCCTAGGATTCTATTTCAGGTAAGACACTATGTCTTAGGTATATTTTGTTTACCAGACAGTATCTCACAGAATGCTGAGCATAGACAAGGCACTGCATAAATACTTGTTGAATTAATGTGTTAATAAATTCAACACATTTGGGAATTGCTAGGATTTGTCATCATGACCAAGCCATCAAGTCACACTATAACTCACAGGCTCTGGGCCAGGATTTGGTAACCTGATGAAAACCAGAAAGACCCTGATACCCAGGGTATTAGTCTTTTTTTTTCATACTGCTATAAAGAACTGCCTGACACTGATAATTTATAAAAGAAAGAGGGTTAACTGACTCACAGTTCAGCATGGCTGGGGAGGCCTTGTCCTGGCGGAAGGTGAAAGGGAAGCAAGGTACTTTCTTCACAGGGCGGCAGGAAGGAGAAGTGCCTAGCGAAGTGGGGAGGGCCCCTTATAAAACCATCAGATCTCCTGAGAATGCACTGACTATCATGAGAACAGCATGGGGGAAACTGTCCCCATGATTCAATTACCTCCACCTGGTCTCTTCCTTCACACGTGGCGATTATGGGGATTACAATTCAAGATGAGATTTGTGCGGGGACACGAAGCCTAACCATATCACTCAGCATTAAACTTTTGAAAGGATAAACTTTGTAACACAGCACATCCATGAATCAAAATGTCCTCTTTTTGTTTAACGTGCCACACTTGAGGGCTATTAGCTTGTTTGGTGATTCTCAACACAACAGAAAGAAAGGAAATGGAAATGCTATACATATTACATTAACCTTCAGAGTCTGCTATTTTGAGAAATTATTTTTAGAACAACTTCTCTCCCACAGATATAATAGTGTTGGTATGCCTAGTAGGCATGTGTACATAGTTTGTATACCATGAATGCTCTTTTTCCTCTCTTTTATTCTTTTCTTAGAATAAAATTGAGACTCATTAGCCTACAGGTCAGTTTAGACAAAAGGAACATAGATGTCATTTCACATTGGGAAAACTGGAATTTATAAACTACGTGAATCTCGGGGAAGAGTGAAAATAGTCATTGAGTATAAGAAAAAAAACTGAGAAACAGAAGAATATGGGTGATGATTAGGTGATGAACATACAGAACACAGGGGTGTCTGTCTTAATTAAAATGTACAAGGTGGGTGTGTTAGAAGGCGGGAACATATTAACTTTGACGTGAATGATGGGAATATAGAAAGAAGGAAATCTTCAATTACAGTAGTGGTAAAGGACATGGAAAATAAAACCTTGTCTGTTGAAGGAAATATAAAGAGGTGGATGTTTCAATTACAGAGGAGGTAATGGAAGTGCAAAAAAGAGAAGGGCAAAAGTCGCAGTGTGGGAGGCTGCAAGAGGAATGCTGGGAAATTACAGCATGGTTAAGTATTTTACTCTTGGTTTTAACAGTATTCAAATGTTAAATAGCTTACACTTAGTTCTCTAGTTGGGTTGAAATTTCACACCCCTAGAGAGATAATTTAAGATTTTAGGTGACAGTTTCAGCCCAACAGCTACACTGTTTACCAGTGTAAAACATTGTAATTCGCTCCTGTGGTTGCTGTTGTTATTACTGTATTTATGACCACTGGTAGTTACATGAGTCATTTAGAGACAATGAGGTCTGTGTACAGAAGCTGGCAGATTCACTCAAATTCTGCCAAATTGTTATGTAAGAATATAATTAATAAAAATACCAGCCAGATCAGAATAATTTTTATTCTAGTGGCAGGGTTTGCTTTAATTTGTTCAATCAGTCATTGGTTTTCGGAGCTATGTCTACCAGAGAGAAGTAGGTTGAACAGTTGTATCGAGTGTGAGAGAGAGAAAAAACATTCCTTCCTGGGCTTGTTTGCAGTTGGAGTAGAGATCTGTGGATGGGGAATTTGGCAGCTCTTAGGTACCCAGCTTCTCTGCAGCAAAGTGACCACAGCAATTCCTCTGGAGAGCCAAAAGTTCAATGAAAGAGGCAAGAGCACCCGTTACTATTTGCAAAGATGAAATAACAACCTCTTTACCCCTTTTAATAACATTTTGCTGTAAGACAATCCCAAAATATTATCATCTCTTTATGCTCATTATTCCTTATTTTCGTCGTAAGAACTCCCTGCTACAGTTTTTCATAGATTGTTTTTTCTTTGAAAATCCTTAAAGAAAAGTTATTAAAAAAAGTTTATGTCTCAGTGCAATAGTAATACTAAAGCTCTTGAGATATAGAGCACTATTATTGTGCATTGGAAACTTACATGTGTTTACAAGCATATGTGTATATAATTAGATTAAGCCATTATTACATTGGGCTCAGGAAGTGTTGCTCTGCAGTATAAACTTAGCATCCATATTTGTAAATGGCTATGTGGTATGTTTTTTAGTAATTACTTTTTATAGGAACCAACAGTGAACAACCCTCATCATTCTCTATCCATTGGCCTGGTACCCAGGATAGAAAACTGAGAAAATGCCATTTGAATACAAGAAGAGTTGGCAAAACAGGTTCACCAAAAATGATCTCAAATCCTGCTTTTTGAGCTTGCTGTGTCTAATGATTTAACTCTCTAAAGACTGAAATATATTTTGTTTTGTAAGAGTTTCACTTTCAAACTGGAAATATTAATAAATTAATAATACTATAGAGTCAATTATAGAGTCAATTAAATAATATTATAGAGTCAGGCAGAATACATATCTTCCAACAACATCATGCATTTCATCACAAGTTAATTGAGAAAGTGATCATTTCCCTTAAGAGTGTTTCCATGTATAAAAATAGCTACAGTTACATTAATTGCCTGTGGGGTATGTGCTCATACAAATGACTATGAAAGCTGGAGTTTAGTAATGTTCTGTGTAGCTTTTTACCCTACCTATATATGAAAGGTATTTGAGGCAGTATTCCACGGCTAATATAACTTTTCTTCCACGGTCAAAGTAAAATAAATATATTAACCTGGTTAGGCCCCATGTAATTCCAATTAATCATGCTGACATTCACATTCATACACCAGATACTCTATCAGCAATATGGTTACAAAGATGACTTTGCTTTCAAGGAGTTATTTAGTTAAAAGTGGCATGAGTACAATTAGATATAATAAAGTATAATTGGTGCTATTATAGAAATATGAATTCAGAAAAAAAAAACCAGAGGAAATTAGGCTATTTGTGGTACCTTTACATTGCTATGTATTCATGTATTTGAGGCAGGTTTTCACTCTTGCCCAGGCTGGAGTGCAGGGCACCATCATAAGTCACTATGAACTCCTGGACTCAAGTAACCCTCCCATCTCCGCCTCTTGAGCAGCTAAAACTACAAGCACGTACCCCACTCCCATGTGTGGCTGTTTGCTTCTTAAAATTCCACTCAAAAATTTTTTTTATCAATAGTGTGAAAACATATTTTAACATTAAGACTCTCCAGTGAGACCCTGGAGTTACTTCCAGGAAAAACATTCTGTGATTTGATATACTAACTTAAGTTGCAGTGTAAGTTCTATAACTCACTCTAAATTCTAAATTGGAAGAAATAAAATCCCAAGGGGGAGCATTAGCTGTGGAGTCAGATACAGATCTGCCATTTTACTCTGCTGTTTTCCTCCTCCGAACCTGGTTTCCATTTCCATGAAATGGGATATTACCTAACTCAAAGTCAAATTAGAAAATATATATGAAATTAGGTGAGGATACGGCTGGTAAATTGAGCATTGCTCTGCCACTTTTCACCCAGGCCTAATTATTAGTGATGGCCGTGTTAAGTCTTACAATGCTGCACCTCTGGGACTAGTGTGTGCCTTCTGCAGATCTGATATGCAGCAAATCAGAGTGAACCTCCCCAGGCCTGTAGTCACTGCAGCTTTCAGTGTTTTAAAAACATAACATTTCATTTAAATCACAGATACTCAGCCTTTTAAATACCAACCATAGGACCTAAAGAAAAGGTGATCGATTCTCCTTGTTTTTTCTTTAGAAATAAAAAGGCCTATTTCACCCAGATTTTGGTGATAAGCTCCAAGAATTCTGCTGATATTGTTGTCAAAATATTTTGGAAACATACCAAGAGGATTCTTATGTATTTGCCAAGCACGTAGCTCCCAATCTACTTGCCTTATTAGAGAAGGGAAAGGTATCAATGTAAAGTTCACTTCAAGCTCAGCACCAGATCAGTTTTGCTGTGGTAATAAAGCATATGAATACTACTTTGACATCTAAAAAAATTGTGTAACACACTGTCCAACTCTTGATCCTAGCAATACTGATACAGAAGGTAGAAAGAAATTATTTAGGCAGATAGTGAGGGCAACAGAGTCCTCGGCAGAACTTCCCTTCTAACAAAAAACAGCCCAAGAAATTATTCTTCTCCTGACAAACAGCAGCCTGAAAAATCCAGTTGCAAACATAGATAAGGAAGCTGGAAGCTTGATCGGGGGATGCCGGTAGCTGCGCCAATAGAAAAGGGCTACCTGGGGGCCGGGCATGTCCACCATGGAAGCCCCATCTTCCCTTTTTGGTTAGCACGTGTACAGAAAGAAAGGAATTGGCAACGTGGCTCAGCTCAAGCAGAGAACCTGCCTACATAATAAAAGATTAGGTTGGGAGCTGCCAGAAATGTGTGCCCTATGCAAATGGCACACTTAGTCCTAACCAGTTTTTTTGTGCCCTATGTAGATCAGGCTCTGACTCACCACCAGCTCAACTATAAAGCTCCCTGCATTTCACTGCAGACTGGCACCCCATTTTTCCAGGACCCCTCTCTATAACAGAGACCTATTATCTTTCATTTGCTTATGAAAGGTTCACTGTTAACCTCACTCTGTGTGTCCGCATCCTTGATATCTGTCACACCAGACAACAAACCTTGGGTATCACCCCAGACAACGAAGTAGTTTCAACATGGCAGTTACAAACTTTGAAAGAAATGACAGCCAAGTCGTAGGCAGATACATGCTATATTATGTTACTTAAACTGAGTTTCAGTTTCCTGATCCATATTTAACCAGAGTAAGAACTGGCTCTCTTGTGACCAGTGTTAGTACAAGTTGCATCTCACAGAAATAAAAACCTAATTACACCCAATTAGTTTTCTTAAATAGAGCAAAAGCAATCTGACGGAGGAGGAAAAGTCTTCAATAAATGATGATGCAACAATTTATAGGCAACTAGCTAACTAAATAAAAATGAACCTTGATCTAAACCACACACCTTATAAAAAATCTACTAAAAATGGACCATAGATATAAGTGTGCAGCTTATAAAACTATAAAATGTCTAGAAAAAAAGAGGAGAAAATCTTCAAGATCCAGAACAAGGAAAGAGTTCTTAGACTTAACACCAAAAATCATAGTTGAGTCAAAGAAAAGTTGATAAATTGGACCTCCTCAAAATAAAAAAATATATATTCTGTAAAAGATCCTATTGAGGGTGAAAAGACAAATTGCAGACTGGGAGAAAATATTTGCAAATCATCTATCTCACAAAGTACTAGTATCTAGAACATATAAATAATTCTCAATTTCAACACTAAAAAAACCATAAGATTAGAAAATGTGCAAAAGACATGAAAAATTTATACAAAGAGGCTATGCAGATGGCAAATTAGCACACGACAACTCTCTTAGCATCATTAGTCATCAGAGAAATTAAAATGGAAACCACAACAAAATATTACTACACACCTATCAGAATGACCAGGATAAAAATAGTGATAACATCAAATGCTGGCAAGGATGCGGATAAGCGGGATCACTCATACATTCTTGATGGGAATCTAAAATAGTACAGTCACTCTGGAAAACAGTTTGACAGTTTCTTTTAAAATAAAAAGAAAAATGGACTTACTGTGTGATCCAGGAATCATATGTGTGGGCATTTATCCTAGATAAAGGAAGACTTATTTTCATGCAGAAATTGATAAACCAATGTTCATAGCAGTTTTATTAATAATAGTCCAAAACATAAACTACTCAAATCTTCTTTAATGTGTGAACACTTAATTAAACTGTGGTAGATGCCTATCAGCAAATACTACTCAGGAAGAAAAAGGAAGAGCTTGATACATACAATATCTTGCATGAACCTCAAAAAAATTTGCTGGGTGAAAAAAATCTTAAATGAATACATACTTCATACTTTTATAAATATAGCATTTGTGAAATAACATCATTATAGACATGGAGAAAACAATTAATGGTTGCCAGGGGTAAGGGATAAGGGTGGTAGATTCCGCTGCAAATGAGTAGCACAATGGAGTCTTCTGGTAACGGTACAGTTAAATATCTTGATTAGTGGTTACACATAGCTACACATTTAATAAACTGCATAAAACTACACATACATACATATGTATACACACATGCACAAGTAAGTGTGTGTAGAGCTGTTGAAATATTAATAAGCTCTATGGCTTCTATTAATATCAATACAAAAAAATCCAATTCCATTTCCCTAAAAACCTTGTTTTTACCTTATTCACTCAAAAAAACTCCAAAAAGAGAATATTTCATAATTAGCACAGTAAACACTCTCTTTATCCCTCTAACTCCCCAGTCTTCTTCACAATTCTTCCTCCTTATTTTGTCTTTTTTTTTTTTGAACAAAAACTGAAACAAAAAATACCCACACAAACAAAAAACCTCTTTCTCTCTCTTCCACCTCCACAACTATACTTCCCTTGCCTCTCCCAAGTACTTTTCCCTTTCTTCCCCATAGTCCCACTGACCTCTAGATTATCTCTTTATCATGGGATCATTTCATCCTATGTTGGATTATTTAAATTTACCTCTTCACTCATCCTTAGCAGTAGTATAAAAACCTACCAGAACCTGAACAAGCAAACCCAGAATTCCTCGGGGAAAGAGAAGGATTTGGAGATTCACAAGTCAGCACTGTTTGTCCCTTTCCATTATCAAATGAGAACAATGCCACCCACCACATTCATAGGGTTATTATGTGTATTGATAAGATGTCATGTATAAAGCACCTAGTACAGTGCTTGGCACACAGTAGGTGCTCAATAAATGGTAACAGCTAGCAATGGGATGCAAATGGCACACAAAAGAGAGTGGTATTAGTGTTCTGCACATTAACGATCCGCAAATATTCATTAAGCATCTAATACATTCTTAGTACTTTGCCAGTACTATGAAATAACCAAAAAATATAGAACATAAAGGAGCACTTAAAAGATGCTCAATATCATTAGTCATTAGGGAAATGCTAATTAAAACCGTTACATGATACCACTACACAGCTATTAGAATGACTAAGATGCTGAGCAACTGGATCTTTCATTCATCGCTGGTCTAAAAACAAAACGCTATACCACCATAGAAAAGAGTTTGGCAGTTTCTCATAAATTTAAACATTCACTTACCATACAACCCAGCAATCCCACTCCCAGGCATTTATCCTGAGAACATATGAAAACATATGTTCAATCAAAAATCTGTATGAGAATGTTTACAGTGGCTGTATGGTCCCATATTGGAAATTATCCAAATGTTCCCCAACTGGTAAACATATAAACATGCTAGGTATAGCCATACAATAAATTATTACACCAAAATACAAAGGAATGTACTACTGACACATAAAACATGAATGATCACGAATGCATTATGCTAAGTAAAAGGATCTAGACACACAAGCCTACATACTGCATGGTTTCATAGAGGGAAAACTGTAGAGGCAGGAAATGGATCAGGTTATCAGTGACTGCCGGTGGGAGGGGTTTGACTACAAAAAGTCACAAAGAAAATATTTAGGATGATAGAAATGTTCTATCCCTTAATTGTGGTGATTGTACAACTGCATACATTTCTCAGAACTCATAGAAATGTACACTGAAAAGGGTGCATTTTATTACATGCAAATTTCACTTCAATTTAAAAAAAGCACAGAAGAAAAAAATGGGATGCAGCCTCAAAGTAAATAACACAGATCTTGCCACCATGTTCTTTCAGATATAACTTAGGAGATGAGATTAAAATACACAGATTAGAGAATCACATGTACTAGCATGTAATCGGTTGCTAAATTATGAGGTTTAGGGATGGGTATAAATTAAATTTAAAGAGATCACTGACTAATTTGGGCAGAGGAAGGATTGGGCTTCACTATCAAATGTCAAAAAGATGGGCAGAGAGGACTGACGGGGATATTTTTAAAATTTTTTTATTATTATACTTTAAGTTCGAGGGTACATGTACACAACGTGCAGGTTTCTTACATATGTATACATCTGCCATGTTGGTGTGCTGCACCCATTAACTCGTCATTTACATTAGGTATATCTCCTAATGCTATCCCTCCCCCATCCCCCCACCTCATGACAGGCCCTGGTGTGTGATGTTCCCCATCCTGTGTCCAAGTGTTCTCATTGTTCAGTTCCTACCTATGAGTGAGAACATGCGGTGTTTGGTTTTCTGTCCTCGCGATAGTTTGCTCAGAATGATGGTTTCCAGCTTCATCCATGTCCCTACAAACGACATGAACTCATCCTTTTTTATGGCTGCATAGTATTCCATGGTGTATAGGTGCCACATTTTCTTAATTCAGTCTATCATTGATGGACATTTGGGTTGGTTCCAAGTCTTTGCTATTGTGAATAGTGCCACAATAAACATATGTGTGCATGTGTCCTTATAGTAGCATGATTTATAATCCTTTGGGTATATACCCAGTAATAGGATGGCTGGGTCAAATGGTATTTCTAGTTCTAGATCCTTGAGGAACCCCCACACTGTCTTCCACAATGGTTGAACTAGTTTACAGTCCCAACAACAGTGTAAAAGTGTTCCTATTTCTCCACATCCTCTCCAGCATCTGTTGTTTCCTGACTTTTTAATGATTGCCATTCTAACTGGTGTGAAGTGGTGTCTCATTGTGGTTTTGATTTGCATTTCTCTGATGGCCAGTGATGATGAGCATTTTTTCATGTTTCTGACAGGGCATTTTGGCGTGAAGGAATGTGGGTAAGAAACATGGAGCAAGAATGAAGAGTCTTACCTACCTGAAGGATAGCGTTTGTAATGAGAGTAATGAGAAATTGATTTGAGAAAGAGGATACAGCCACATAGTGGAGGGTCTTAAATTTCAAATGCAGCCTATGATATGATTACAGGCTTTTTATAACACAATTATAGTAAGTTCTTGAATGGAGAGTTACCATAAAAAAGCAGTATTTTCACTTAATTTTTCTGAAGTCGTGTCCCCAATATACAGGGAAAAAAGCTATGGTCCCACACAACAGAACAGAGAAGTCAGTACAGTATGTTGCAGAACTTTGTGGCTTTTTGAATTGACATCTTAGCTGATTGTCTTAATAATAGACATCCTGTGTTAAAAATGGAATCTTTGAGTGTTTAGCAAGAGGGAAGCACAGCTGCCTCTAGCCGTTTATTTCTATAGCTTCTGGGCATGAGACATTTTCTATAGAAATGACTGCTCCGGCGGCTGTTTACTTTTAGGTCTGTGGGGACTGCAGCTGTCTGGATTGCCACATGCTCCCGTCATTCCTGACCTCACAAATAATGAACACTTGGAAATCCTATAGAACAGTGCTTTTCTGCCCCAGAGTTCAAATACATTTTGACCCTTGCATAAAGCCACTGAAGGAAGGTCATCCCTTCGTACATTGGGAGCTTCAATGTGATTTCAGCAGAGTTCAATTTTAGATCCTTACTTTGGTAACCATCTGTCCTCATGCATGCATGAGCTCTCTCTTCTATGGTCTTAGCTTACCATCCTTATTTAGAAAGATGTTGTAGTTAAGTGACTAAAGCTCAGAAATTTGGGTTTCTTTTCAAATTCAGTGTAAGACTCTGGAGAATATATTCATTATCCATTGCTAAATTCCACTCAGAATCCTTACAGGGACTAAGCAGTCTTAATTGTAAGTTAGGTTATTATTTAAATACCCTATAGCTATTCAAAGTAAGGCTACTAAGATCAACATTCACAGCACATTGATGTCAAAGTAGGTGTATTCCTGCGACTTCTAGAAATCTCTTAATTAATCCTGGGATGTGCTGTATTACAAGAATGTCAAATGTCTTGCTGAGTAGCAAATAGATGAACCCTACAACAGCTTTGAGTAACAATGAGGCTAATATCAAATGCCCTTCATCTGAGAGTCCTAGAGGCCTTTACAAATGGCATAACATTAATCTGAACATCACTCTAGAGAAGCATCAAATTAATTTCCACTTCAGAAATGGAACCCCTGAGAAAGAAGCATGTCCACGACCACAATTAAACCTACTTTTTAGCATACTTAAGGCCAGTTCTTATAAGCCATCTGTTCTGATAGCTAATTTGAGGCCCTGAGGTAAAAGAGAGAGCATGAAGATATCAAAGTAGAAAACTCACTATATTCATTCAACATTTTTTGAGCACATTTATATATGAAGTCAAATAATATAGGATTATCGTTCTAAAGAAGCAACATTTAGGGAACGGTATAGTCAGTGTTATGATAAAAGTATAAAAGAGATCCAATGGAAATAAATGCATTAGGGGAAAAGAGTCAAATTAGGAGATCAGAAATGAGTTTACACAGGAAGTAATGCTTAAGCTGAGGTTTCAAGGCTTGTAGAAGTTGTCTTTAAGTAGAAGGCAAATAAAAAGGGTTCTTGAAAAGACAACATATATGAAGCATGAAGCATTATAATTGGTAATAGCTAGAGTAAATAGTCTGTGAGGTTGTGTTTCAGGAGTGATGATGGTGGGAAACAGAGGATAAATTATTATGGGATTTATGTGCTAAGCTAAGAAGCTTAAAATGCATCCAAAATGTTAGCTAAGGGGATAGTTCGATGGTCAGTGCACATATTCCTAGGGGATCTATTGCTCCATCAACATTATGATACCAATAAAGAGTTGTAAATGTAATTTACAGGAACTCTAACATGCAGAAACCATATCTCCTGACAAATTCTATTTAAAATTCATGCCTCTGTGTGTTTATAAGATGCCAGCTGGTTATTTTGCACAGGAGAAAAAGAAAACCAAGTTGGTGTACAACTAGCCTATCTCTGCCATGGAGTTTGGCCAAAAGACAGATCTTTTGGGGATCTTATGACAAGCAAAAGGCAGAAGATTTCAAAGAAACATTAACACAATTCAGTGATTAGTTGGACATAAAGGAGCAAAAGAAAAAAATAAGCAACTAAAATTTTGATTCTACACTGGGCTTTTTAGGTATTACACTGATTTCTAAAGATAATAAGAAAATAAGAAAGAGTACTTATGTGCTAAAGATTAATAATTCATCCCAAAATATAATCTGTTGGAGATGGCAATCAGACATCAAGTGGAAAGAGTGCTCAGTACCCAGAGGGGTTTGCCTCTGAACATCATCTATTTTATAGGGACTCTAACCTTGAAAACAAGGCCGCTCAATATGTATCAAATGCATAGTCCAGAGGAATAGCATTTATAGAGGACTACCAGAAAGTTAGATGAGGTGTTTTTCCTTCTAGAATAAACCCAATCTAAGTGCTATTTCTCATGTTTTCTTCCCAAGCTGTTGCCTTCCTTATGTCATTTCCATGAAATTTGAGACCTCATATATCAGCATCTTTACAAAAAGAGCTCTGTGAAATTCATTTTTGCATGACTCCAAGGATATTGTGCAAGTTGGGTTGCCTGGGAAACAGATGTTGAGATGGAGTTGGGATTGCAAGAGTTTTATTGGAAGTAAAACCAATTAAAGAAAAAAGTAAGATGCAGGATTGGGCATAGGAAGCTGACAGATCCCAATGCAGATCTGAAACCCTTTACCAGCTCAAAGGGGAGTTCCGGAGTGAAGACGACCTGATGGAGAAGTCCTGTAGGGCATGATGATGACCGGGCCCTTGTACCATCACTCTGCTCAGTCACTGCCTGGAGATCGCTGAGAGAAGAGCATAACCTTGGTTTGAAAACTGAGACAGCTGGAGGCATCAGCTGACCACATCCCTCTCAGCTAGGCAGTGAGTCCTTTTTTGAAGGAGCATCTGAACAGTGCATCTCTGTGTCTGGATCATATTACAAACTGAGCTGTATGGAGTTCTTAGCCTGGGCCTTGTCTAGTCCAAACCAAAAGAAGAAAAAAATCATGTATTAACTGTACTGCAAGGTGGCTGACTAGAGGCATCTGCTACTCGCCTCTTACACAGAGAACAAAAACAGGGAATAGATGATCACATGTTGGATAGATCATTTATGAAAGAACATTAGAATTCAACAGAGAAGTGGCAGGACACAACCAAAACAAGAAAGGAGGGGGAAGTGAGGCTGCCTGCTTGGCTAGCATTGGCTGAGAACCAGGAGAGGCTCCCCAATGCAGGAAAAGGGTAAGTGAGTGATCCCCAACAGTCCAGATTCCCCCCATGAACTCACGCAATCCTAGATACAGGAGAGTCCCTAGAACCTAGTGGGCTGCAAGACTAACATAGGAAGCTGTAAGGAGACCAAGTGAAGGCATTGCTCCAGAGAGAGCTCAAGTTGAGTCACACCCTCTGCCCCCAAGCCCTAGGCAGCTACAGCAAGCCACCATATTGAGAGCCCAGTCCCTACATCCTGTCTGGGAGGCCCAGGAGTACTTGCATCACCACATCTCTGGTGTCCTATTGACATTCCTCACCTGCAGCCAATGAATGTCATGGCTGGTAGGTAGTTGCAGCCAACAATCAAGTGCAAGCCATTGGCTATGACCCCACTATCCCCAGCAACAAAGCTGCCATGCATTTTAAAGTGCCCCATGAACAAACTTTCCTGCCCACAGCTGCTGTCACTGCAGGTGATTGCTGTTTCCAGGGTCAAGTTTGAACAAAATGTGTGTTCCCTAAACACAAGTATACAACTGTTGCCACTGAAAGCAACCTTGCCTTCCCCAGTAGCATGGTTGGAGCTGCTGCCTCCTCTCAAACATTTCTTTGGGGACATGTGGATCACTCCACCCCTGTCTACTACAGCTGGCACCTGCTCATACTACCAGGAGGTCTGAGGACAGGTCCACCAGCCCTGGCTCTGTCCCCCACTCTATGGCCAGGCATGCCATCCAAGGGCCTAGAAACCACCTACCTGAGTTGACCACCATTGGCACCAGGGTACTCCTTCTGTGGTCCTGAGTTCAGGCCTGCCCAGCTCATTCTAGCCAATGCCAACAACAATGTAATCACCATATTGGGAACCTATGTACACAAACCACAGATAGGGCTGGAGACCAGCCCTCCCAGCCCATTGTAGCCAATGCCAACAAACAATGCAAACCACTTCAGAGCTAGATGATGGTCTCACTATTGCTACTGCCATCACCCATTCCATGCTTGCTGCCCAGAGGTCTGATAACCTACCCACCAACCTGGCCCATCATTGCCACTACCAGCACCCGGGCAAAATACCTAGAGGCCCAAGAATGGCCTGCCTGAGCCTGCTAACATAGGTATGTTGACCTGGGGCCCAAGGAAAAGCATGTTTGGCCTGTCACTGGCCACCACTGGGGTTTGAGGACAGGCCCACCAGTTGTCCCTGTCCCCAGAAAATCTTCATCACAGCCTCCACTGTACCAGAAATCACCGAGGAAATCACAGACACTACCAACACTATTTATAGCCAAATAAATCATACAGTGATTACACTACTGCGAGCATCCAGAATCAAAGCCAAAGTGTCCTACCCAACCTAAACCATAGATTCATCTTTAAGACAGAGTCCTTCCTTAGGAAAGCAAATTCAAAAAATTGGAAGAAAAAAAATGTTTACACCAGATACATAGATGTCAATGTAAGGACAAAAGAAACAGGGAAAAGTAAAGACACTTCAAAAAAAACCACAAGAATTTTCTGGCAGCATATTCTAATCAAAAATAAATTTATGAAATCCTTGAAAAAAGAATTCAAAATATTGATATTAAAGAAACTCAGTGAAATGCAAGAGAATACAAAGAAATCAGAAAAACAATCAGGATGTGAATGAGAAATTTACCAAAGAGATAGATATCACAGAAAAGGACCAAACAGAAATTGTGAAATTGAATAATTCCTTAAATGAAATAAAAAATACATTTGAAAGCTTCAACAATCTATTAGATGAAAGAGAAGAAAGAATTTCAGAGCTTTAAGAGCAGTCTTTTGAAATAACCCAGCCAGACAAAAATAATTTTAAAAAACTCAAAAGAATGAACAAAGTCTATGTGGCATAAGGAACACCATCAGGTGACCAAATGTTTGAATTTCGGGGGAAGTTTTGAAATTTGGGTGAATAGAAGGTGAAGAGGAAACAAAAGGGATAGAAAATCTATTTAACAAAATAATAGCTGAAAACTTTCAAAATCTAGCAAGAGGTTTAGACATTCAGATACAGGAAGCTTAGAAGTTTCCATATAAGTAAAATGCCTAAAGGTCTTCTCCACAGCACATTAGAGTCAAACTGTCAAAAGTCGAAGACAAACAGAGAATTCTAAAATCAGCAAGAGAAAAGCATCTAGTCACTCCTAAGGGAACCCCTATCAGACTAACAGTGAATCTCTCAGCAGAAACCTTGCAGGCCAGGAAGAATGAGATGATATATTGAAAGTGCTGAACGAAAAAAATAAATGCCACCCAAGGATCATATACCCAGAAAGTTGTCATTCATAATGAAGGAAAAATAAACTCTTTCCCGGACAAATGAAAGTGGAAGGAATTCATTACCATTAGCCTGGTCCTATAAGAAATGCTAAAGGGAGTCCTACTCCTGGAAGTGATAGGATGATATCTACCATCATAAAAACCACGTGAAAGCATAAAACCCACTGGTAGAGCAAACACACAAATAAGGAAAAAAAAGAAGCCTCAAATGTTACCACTACAGAAGGTTTTCTGTAATAAACAATAGGAGAGAAAGAAAGAATCAAAAGATATTTCAAAATAACTAGAAACCAATTAACAAGATGACAGGAATAAGCTTTCATATATTAACAATAACTTTGAATGTAAATAGGTTAAACCTTCCACTTAAAAGATAGAGACTGGCTGAAAAGACAAAAAAAAAAAAAAAAAAAAAAAAAATGAGCCAACTCTCCTCCATCCACAAGAAATTCATCTCACCTTACAGGTGACACAGACTGAAAGCAGAAGTGAAAAAAGATATTCCATGTAAATGGCAACCACAAACAAACACGAATAGCTAAACTTGTATCAGAAAACACAGACTTTAAGTCAAAAACATTAAATAGAAGCAAAAAAGGTCATTATATGATGAAAAAGGATCAACTCAGCAAGTGAATATAAAAATTCTAAACACATATGCACCTAACACTAGAACACCTAGATATAGAAAGCAAATATTATTAGATTCAAAGGGAGAGATAGACTCCAATACAATAATAGTTGGGAACTTTAACACCTTATACTCAGCATGAGACAAATCATCTAGACAGATAACTATGAAAAAAGTTAAAAGGATTTAAATTGCACACTTGACCAAATGGACCTAACAGACATCTAGAGAACATTTCATTCAGCAGCTGCAGAATATACCTTCTTCCCATCAGTACATGGAATGTTTCCCAGGATAGACCATACGTTAGGAAACAAAACAAGCCTCAACAAACTTTTAAAAATCAAATTATATCAAGTATCTTCTCAGGTCAAAATGGAATAAAACTAGAAATCATAAACAAGACACTTTAAAAACTGCAGAAGTACATCAAAATTAACCAACATGCTCTTGAATGATCATTGATTCAAGGAAGAAATTAAGGAAGAAATCAAGAAATATCTTGAAACAAATGCAAGTCAAAATGTAGCATACCAAAACTATGGAAGCAAAACTAAGGGGAAAATTTATAGCAATAAACACCTATGTCAAAAAAGTGGAAAGATTTCAATAAACAATCTAACACACCTCAAGGAACTGGAGAAACGAGAACAATCCAAGCTCCCAATTAATAGAAGGAAATACAAAATAAAAATTAGAGTAGAACTAAATGAAATAGAGACTTAAAAAAATACAAAGGATCAACAAAATGAAAAGTTGGTTTTAAGATACAGTCAATAAACTGTTAGCTAGACAAGCCAAGAAATAAAGAAGACCCCCCTAAAAAAAATGAGAAATAGAACAGAGACATTACAATTGACACTACAAAAAATAAAAGCATAATTAAAGACTATTATAAAAAACTATACACTAACAAACTAGAAAATCTAGAGAAAATGTCTAAAATTCTGGATACAACCTACCAAGACTGAATCTACAAGAAATAAAAAGCCTGAACGAACCAATAATGAGTAGTGAGATTGAATCAGTAATAAAAAGTCTCCCAACAGAGCAAAGTCCATAACTGAATGGTTTCAATGTTGAATTCTAACAAAGAACGAACAAGAGCTCTCCTCAAAAATACTGTCCGAAGACTGAAGAAGAGGGAGTTATCCTTAACTCATTCTATAAGGCCAGTGTTACTCTGATAATGGTTTGGGACCAGCGATGTTTGGGAATGCTGCCTATCCAGGTATCAGCTGTCTTCCCCTCACACTAGACTGGGGAGCTCAGGATGTGTGGTCTTCTCCTCCACTACCCAGTGGCTTCGGCTGTCCAACCACCCCTTCTTCAGAATGAATTGCTTAGTTTGCCGGTCAAACATTTGGATTAAACAACCATTTGGTATGGGGCAAACTGAGAGCAAGTATTTTGAACACATGGATTTTCTTGAAGCAGGCTGACGAGAAAACCAGAGAATGTAATTTATAAGAAAGAATATTTTATTGTATTTTTTTAGGGAGAAAACGACACATTTCCGATTTAGCTACACAAAAATCTAGCAAGATGAAAAGAAGATGTTAAATCAGAGAACACAAACAAAACGTATTAGCAAATAAATGTTGCTCTAGATTCACGGAGGAAGAACAGCAAAAAAGTCGTGTATTTACACAATGGAATACTATTATCATTGCAAAAACCGCAATTCCTTTTGCACCAACCTAATATTTGGCAATAAAAAAGATTGAAATTATGTCATTTACAGCAACATGGATGGAACTGGAGTCATTATGTTAAGAGAAATATGCCAGGCATGGAAAGACAAATATTACATGTTCTCACTCATATATGGGAGCTGAAAAATTGACCTCATGGAGGTAGAGAGTAGAATAATGGTTACCAGAGACTGGGAAGGGTGTGTGCATGGGAGACTGAGATGAAGAGAAGTTGAGTAATAAGTGCAAACATACTTTTAGGTAGAAGGAATAAGTGTTAATATTCAGTGGCACAGTAGGGTGACTACAGTTAACAAAAATGTATATTTCAAAACAGCTAGAAGAGAGAACTTGAAATGTTCCCAATACATAGAAATAATGTATACTCCAGATGACAGACACTCCAAATGCTCTGACTTGATCATTACACTTTCTGTGCATGGAACAAAATATCACATGTATCTCATAAATACATACAGCTATTATGTATCCAAAAATCATGGATCAATTGCTTTGAATATACAAAATGAAAAAGTATTTTTTGTCCTTACTCTGTAAATTCCTAAATTACAGATCTAATAATTTAGGTTATTTTATTGATCTGTTGTCCTAAATAGCAATTTACTAACATAACTGAAATTGCCTTTCAGTAAATGCCCAGGGCCCTACGGTTGGCTATTAAATGCTTGAAGAAGAAATAAAACTCTGGTGGCTCCTCACTTGACCACTTTTCCAGCTAGTATTTTATTAGTAGCAAGGAAATAATCACAGAAATTCATTACTGTTAGAGAGTCCAGTGTACGAGAACTAGTAGGTGGCCATTTGCCTTAGTTGTCAGCTTTTGCAGTGTTCTAATTAGAGTGATCTGGGCATTAGGAAGCAAATCGCCTTCTCTCTATGGGAAGGGGAGGTTGGTATTGTGGTTGGTGTATGGAGAAGGCTTCAGGAAATAGCTGCAGTGGTTAGAACGGACAGGTCATTAGAACTGAAGAGGACAGGCTAGCTATGCACCTCAAGTGCGGGTGGCAGCCAGGGAAAGTGACACTTCCCACCAATGCTTGAACAATGTAAATAAAGAGTGACTCTTAAAGTCAAAAGTAAAGCGAAAAAATGATAGGAACTGCTTGGTTTTACTGGGGTGGGGTGGGGGGTGTTAGTTTCATTGTTACAAGCAGGACTGCCTACCTAATTTGCAGAGCCCAGTACAAAATGAAAATGCAGGACCCTTGTTTAAAAAGATTAAGAGTTTCAAGACCATAACAGCAGAGCATTACAACAACCCGAGGCCTTTCTGAACGTGGGGCCGTCTGTGACTACACAGGCCACATGTTCATGAAGTCAGCCTTTCCTACAGAGCCAAACATTAACAAGAGAGATAAAGCAGTTTTTCTCAGATCACCAATTAACACTCTATCTTCAAGCCTCAGAAAGTTCTGCTCCTATTACTTTTCCTGGTCTGACCTATTGGTCTTCTGGCTCTGGGGTGGGGTTACTGAAGGAAGCAGAGGTTACAGAACTCCCATTCTGTACCATTTTCCCACTGAGAAGTCTAGTGAAGACCATTATACTTTTAAATCTTCTTTATTCTTACTGAAACATATGTTGGACCATATCTTACATTACACATCAAGATTTTTGGTCCAGAAATAGATTTGTTGTCATAACAGATTGAGAAACAGCTAACCCATTTATTTTAATCAGAAAGTTGTATTTGTTCTGATTCTAATGAGAACATCTAATCAAGACTTTCATTGCTAGAACTAGATATAAACACTTTTTATAACACTATTGATGCCATTGATACAATTACTGCTGCAAATGCTGCAACCCCAGCTCTTGTGATTTCAGAGTCACATCTTGTAGAGGTGGATCCAATGAGAGACGTCATCTCTCCAAGACAAATTTAACTGGAAATTAACCACCCCAGCTTCATTACATCAGAATGGGACTGAAGGATGGCAGAGAGATATGGACAAGTATATTTCAGAAAAAAAATAATAAAGAGATCTGATGGTCTCCTGGTGAAGAACTACTGTTCTACTTCAAATCCTTTTTCCCCCAGAAGAGGAAACAGGTACAATAACAAGCTTCTGTTCATGCAGGCAGTTAGAGAGAGCTGGACCCAAAACTCAGGTATACTGTGTCTAACAGGGTTCCTTCTACACTGTAATGAAAGTATAGCATAACTGGTAGTCTCAAAAGATTTTAGTTTGAGGATCAAATGATATTGAGGTTTAAGGAAAGTTGGGCTTTATAACTAGAATGAAGTTTTCTGGTATGGGTTTTATGTTAAACTGAATATACCATGTCTGTTTAGTTGGGAGAACTTACAAATCCTGTTAATGAATATTCTAATGTTCATAACTAAAAGGTAGGATTAGTATCAAATCTCTGATTCTGATAAAAGACTACTTAAAATAGCCTCCAAAAGAAAGCCAATTCAATATGGATTAATGGAAATTATGAAAAAAAGCTGTTAGAAGACAAATTTCTCCCCTGATTTCCACAGTGTACTCTGTTTGGATATGTAATTTAATAAAATGTATCAGTGACAACTCACCCAGTGAATTTCTAAAAAAAAATTGAAATACCTCTTAGCAGTTGACTTATTTTTATGGCTTTTATTGGCTATATTCTCACACTTACATGATACTTACAAGTCACATGATAAATTAATGTTACAGTAAAGCAAACTGACCTTCTACAGTTATCATTAATGACAGGCAGCACTTTGACAGACTCCTTCACCTAGAAACATGAAACCGAAGAGTGCATTTTCCTTGCAAACAAACTAGGTTTATACTTTACACTAGGGTCATTTTACGTGAAGGCAAGGGAAGAGAAATATTCAGCTACAATGGCCCAACATCTAGAATGTCTAAGCTGAAATGAAAAGAGCCTGACATATTGAAAGACCTCACTAGCAAAATGCATCTCTAAGGAGTTATGTGTGTAACTGAAGAGAACTACACAAAATCCAGGAAGAACCGTCCCAGCAGTTCAGAGACGTTTTTAAAGATTAAATGAGCATCCGCGGAGGCATGCACTAAACTAAGTGCCATCCGTCCTCTTAGCTTCAGATTTCATAGCACAGAGCCCCCCTGCCCAGCGGTGTTCCACGCTCCAGAATTAGTCCACGACAGGGAGTCCCTTAGCAGGGCCGTTCCAGTACAAAAGGAGACCCAGCGGGCCAAATGATGAGTAATAGTTATAAGTAAACATACTAAATGATACTGAGGAGTTTAGGGACTGCTCTCGTTCTAAGCAATTTCTTGCAGGCAAAATACTTAACACTGGTTTCACACCACTCTTATATCAGCTTTTCATCCGGAGGCTGGCACTTTCTTCAGTACAGCACTGTGGGAGCAATTGTGTCTCCTCATAAAACACCAATAAGTTTCCAAGTTTCAATCACTTTACTTGTGCTTTCGTTTCTTCCTTCTGATATTTCTTCAGTTTAGCACTAATACTGTGACTCCTTTCATCTTTCAGGCATACGTTTTGTGGCTTTTAAACTTCTTGCCTTCTGAGAACAAAAGTGGCAAATGGTGAGCGCAATTTCTGGGAATGAATTTGAAGTAGCTAGGCATAAAATTTAGTTGAATAAAGTAAAATGGTTGTGATCATGAGGGGAATGGTCTGGTGCAGTCATAAGCACCTGGGTCACCTTCTATGACTCTGGGCCTCCATGTGAACGGCCCTCCTGGAGCTGTGACCTGGTGGCCCCAAGCTGTATTTCACTAAATGTTAGTAATTCATACCTATCCCTGGGTAATGTTTCTGAAGCATTTTAATCCATGGTAAATTATAGCATCATGTCCTTACTGATATCATGACCTACTCTACGCATCTGCATTTACTTTTTTGATACAACTAGGGAACTGAAAGGAAAAGCCTTTGAAGGGAAAAATTTCAGCTCCACTTAGGACTAGTTATGATTCTGGTCATTAGCAATGCAGAGTGAAAAGCAAAGAGAGGCTGTGAATAAAGCAGGAAAATAATACATTTTCCACACTGTCAGTGTGAGAACCTGAAAAGCCATTAAAAAGAGTAGGTGGATGAACCTCAAAAACATTATGCTAAGTACAAGAAGCCAGACATAAAAAGCCACATATTGTGTGATTCCATTATACAAAATATTCAGAATAGGTAAATCCAGAGACAGGAAGATAGACTGATAGTTGCCAGGAACTGAAGGAGCTAAGAGTAGGAAGTAACTGCTTGGTGGGTCTAGAAATTTTGTGGGGAATGATGAAATGTTTAGGACTAGAAAGATGTGGCTACTGCACAACATTATAAATGTTGATATGTGTTTTATGTTAAACTGAAAATACCACGTCTGTTTAGTTGGGAGAACTTACAAATCCTGTTAATGAATATTGCCACAGCGTTGTTCATTTTAAAATGGTTAATTTTATATTTTATGCCTTTCACATCAATAAAAAATTTAAAATAAAATGAAAAACTTTCTTCATGATTTTTCTGTAATATTAAATCCATCTTTTAATTTATTTTTTATTATATCTTAAGTTCTGGGGTACACGTGCAGAACGCGCAGGTTTGTTACATCGGTATACACATGCCATGGTGGTTTTGTGCACCCATCAACCCATCATCTACATTAGGTATTTCTCCTAATGCTATCCCTTCCCTTGCCCCCCACCCCACGATAGGCCCTGGTGTGTGATGTTCCCCTCCCTGTGTCCATGTGTTCTCATTGTTCAGCTCCCAGTTATGAGTGAGAGTGTGCGGTGTTTGGTTTTCTGTTCCTGTGTTAGTTTGCTGAGAATGATAGTTTCCTGCTTCATCCATGTCCCTGCAAAGGACATGAATTCATTCTTTTTTATGAAAGCCATCTTTTAAAAAGCTTTTTTTTAAAAAAAATAGAATTTTAGTGGAGATGAAGCATGAGCTCCAACCTGTTCGGCTTGCTTAAGTCACCTGGATAACCCTTTATATATTTATTCTTTTTTAAATTCAAGTTATAATCTAAACATTAAGTCATAAGTATGTATTAAGGGCACTATTACCCCTTTTCCTCTCATATGAATTAGTGTTTACATGTAGTCAAATTTATCAAGTTCTTCTTTAGTTCTACTGGTCAGTCTTTGCTTTATAAAGTCTGATTTCTGCTTCCTTCTTAGAAAGATCTGTCCCACTCCTTCACTTGATAAGTTTGTTGTTGATAATGATTTTTCTCCTCTAAGGTATTCATTTATTTATTCTAATTATTTTGGT
Source organism: Theropithecus gelada (assembly GCF_003255815.1). NCBI lineage: Eukaryota > Metazoa > Chordata > Mammalia > Primates > Cercopithecidae > Theropithecus > Theropithecus gelada. Next base: position 172,075,583 of record NC_037670.1, on the reverse strand, counting down.
TAGTATTTCTGATAATATTCAATAATGTGCTCACACCAGTAATCCCAGGATTTTGGGAGGCTGAGGCAGGGTACTGCTTGAGCCCAAGACTCAAGACCAGTCCGGGCAATATGGCAAAACTCCATATCTGCAAAATAAGAGAAAAATTAACTGGGAGGCTAAGGTGGGAAAATCACTTGAGCCCGGGATTCAGGACAGCAGTGAGCATGACTGTGCTACTGCACTCTAGCCTTGACAACAGAGCAAGATGTCTTTAAAAAAAAGTCCTGTCATTGGTTTTCACAGGGACTTAAATAATAAAATGTAGCAGTGAATTGAAAAGCTTAAGTGTGGATAGGAGGAGAAGAAAGAAGAAACAGTAACTTTTTTTCATAATTAATAGACAGTTGGTAACTGACACTATTTTAAAACAAATCTATCAATAATAGATGTTTAAATATGTGATGTAATGGTATAAAGGTAATGGTGTGTTGAAGCCCCTTCTCTTTCCTACCCCAAACTCACAAGGGGGCAATTGTTAAATTTTCAGGAAATTTGCAAACCAGTTGTTAAATAAAGCCATAACTGAAAAATAAAGTAGAAACTCCTGATTTCTGGTCTGGTATGTAAGGAGATTAGGTATTTTCAGTCTATCCTAACACTAAGTAAAAATCTGATCTAAATGAAAAAATACAAGTCTTCTTGAACCCATCAGAGAAGGATACTCATAGAGCAAACCACAGGGCAACATTGGAGAGATAGACAGGTGGACACGGAAAATTACAACTTTATAACCAAACAGAAATCCAAGAGCAGAAATCTCATTATGAGCCAGTACCAGGGTAGGAAACCCTAAACTGTAATTAGTGAATTTCTGGAGGTTCAGTGTGGACAAGCTTGAAAGATGAAAACTCCAGGGCACTCGGTCGTAGGGGGTCCTCATACTTCTATCAGTCTCCCCTACAGGAGTTCTACTACATTCTCACAGTTGATATTGGAAAAGAGTCCCTTTTGCTTCTAGTAGGGAGAGAGGAAATGTTATCATTTTGAAATACATCAGAGCCTTCCATTCTTCTTAACAAGGCCTGCCTACAGGAGAAACTCTTTTACCAGAGCCGAATCTTCTGAGGTTGTATCAGAGCCTCACTTACTTAGGGGAGGGGAAATGCACAGCTGTGGTCCCCTGCAGTCATCCTGTCCCACATAAAGGGGTTGGCGGAAACTTGTGAAGTCCATAGGCCAGAGGCACAAGCTCACCAAAAGACTGAGACCTAATCATAGAATGCTCCCCCGCTCCCCAACAACATATCACTATATTAATAAAGGCAAAAAACAAAAAAACACAGGCGAAGAGACTGAATTAGCATCAGAACCAGAGTCAGATATGGTAGGGATGGTGGAATTACCAGAAAAGGAATTTTTTAAAACTAGAATTAATATGCTAAAAAGCTTTAATAGGAAAAACATAGACAACATTTAAGAACAAATAAACAATGTCAGCATAGAGATGGCTATTCGAAAAAAGAATAAAAAAGAAATGCTAAGGAATAAAAACACTGTAATAGAAATGAAGAATGGCTTTGGTGACTGACATTTAATTAGTAGACTGAACGTGGTTGAAGAAAGAATCTCTGAGTGTGAGGATGTGATAATAGAAACTTCTAAACCACACATTAACTTGGAAAAATTCTCAGTCACTATTGCAGACATCAAACTACAGAAATAGGAAGTTCAAAGGAAACCAAGCAGGATAAATGCCAAAAAATGAAAATTTAAAAACTATACTTAGGCACATCATATTCAAACCTCATAAAATCAGATAAAGAAAAAATTTTGAAATAAGCCCGTGGGAGGGAAAAACACTTCACTTATAAAAGTACATGTGACATCTCCTCAGAGACTATGCAAGCAAGAAGAGAGTAGAGTTACATATTTAATGTGTTGAGAGAGGAAAGAAAAAATCAACCAACCAGGAATTCTGTACTCTGCAAAACTATCCTTCAAAAATGAAGGAAAAATAAGGACTTTCTCAGACAAATAAAGATAGAGGAAATATGTTGCCAGTAGATCTGACTTGCAAAAAAAATGTTAAAAGAAGTTATTCAGAGGAAACAAAAATGATATAGGTCAGAAACTAGATCTACATAAAGGAAGAACACTAAAAAATGAATAAGGGAAGATACAACAAAAACTTTTATTTTTCTTATTCTTAATTTATCTAACAGACAACAGGTTGTTCATGGTAATAATAACAATGTACTCTATGTTTATGTACATGGAGGAGGGATTCAAAATATTTTGTTATTATAAAGTATTTGCACTACCTGTGACAGTTATTTGAAAGTAGATTTGAATTAGTTGCAAATGTTTATTGCAAACCCTAGAGCAACCATTTAAAAAGCTAAAACAAAGAAGTAAAATTGATACACTAAGAAAAGGGAGAGGATAGAGTCATATAAAATTCCCAAAACCACAAAAAGCAGAAAATGTGTGAAAGATCAAAACAAGAACAAAGAACATGGGCAAAAAATTAAAACCAAACCCAAGTATTATAGATATTAATTGGACTACATCAATATTTACCTTAAATGTCAATGGTCTAAATTCCCCAATTAAAAGACAGAGATTGTCAGACTGAATACAAAACCAAAACCTAACAATATGTGTTGTACATGAAATTCACTTTAAATGTAAAGACAAATATGGATTAAAAATAAATGGATAGAGAAACATAGATCATGCTAACATGAATCAAAAGAAAGTGGAAGTAGCTGTATTAATTTCAGACAGGGCAGATTTCACAGCAAGAAAAGTTGTCAGGAAAGTGGAGCATTGCATAATGATAAAGGGGTCAATCCCCCCTGCCAAAAGACATAACAATTCTTTATTTAGATGTCTGTTTTCTAAAAACAGAATGTAAATATACTTTTAAAAATTTTTTAAATTTTTTTATTTTTTTGAGATGAAGTCTTACTCTGTTGCCCAGGTTGGAGTGCAGTGCACAATCTCGGCTCACTGCAACCTCCGCCTCCCGAGTTCAAGAGATTCTCCTGCCTCAGTCTCCAGAGTAGCTGGGATTACAGACATGCACCACCATGCCTAGCTATTTTTTGTATTTTTAGTAGAGACAGTGTTTCACCATGTTGGTCAGGCTGGTCTTGAACTCCTGATCTTGTGATCCACCGCCTTGGCCTCCTAAAGTGCTGGGATTATAGGCATGAGCCACTGCACCAGCCAGAATGTAAAAATACTTAAAGTAAAAATTGATAGAACTGCCCAGAGAATTAGATTCAGAGAATTAGATTAAGTCCCACTATTATACTTGGCAATTTCGATACACTTCATCCATAAATTAACAGATTCAGCAGGCAGAAAATCATTAAGGCCATAGGTGAACTCAAAAACACTAGGTCAACTAGGTACAGTCAGCACCTATTGACTACTTCATCTAACAACCACAAAAGGCACATTGCTCTTAGGCTCACATAAAATATTCAACAAGATGGATGACGTTCTGGGTAATAACACACACCTTAACAAATTTAAAATAATACAAATCATACAGTGTCTGTTCTCAGACCAAAATAGAATTAAATGAGAAATCAATAACAGAAAGATAATTAGAAATTTTCAAAATATTTGGGATCACATAACACGCTTCTAAAGAAGATATGTGTTATTTAGAAAAAATAAATTTCAAGAAAAATATAAAAATATTTTGCACTAAATTAAAATGAAAACCCAACTTTTCAAAATGTGTGGGATGCAGTGAAAGGAGTGCTTAGAGGGAAATTGTAACACCAAATGCATATATTAGAAAAAAAGAAAGATTTAAAATCAGCCATCTAAACTTCTGCCTTGGAACGTTTTTTAAAAAGCTAAAGAAAGAAGAGTAAATTAATTCCAAAGTAGGCAAAGGAAAAAAAAAATAATGAAAATTTGAGCAGAAAGTAATAAAATTGAAAACAGGAAATTGATGGAGAAAATCAACAAAACTGAAAACAGGTTCTTCAAAAAGATCAGTAACATTGATAAGCCTCCTGCCAGGATAACTGAGAAAAAAGGAAACAGAAGGTGTCGACTACTAATACCAGAAATGAAAGAGGTGCCATCACTACAGGTCCCATGGACATTAAAGGAATAACAAATGAATTATGTGAAAAATTCTAAATCCACTATTTTGATGACCTAGATGAAATGGGCCAATTCTTTGAGAAACACAGCATGCTAAAACTCACATGAGAATAAATTGACAATCTGAATAGGCCTGTATCTATTAAAGAAACTGAACCAATAATTAATAACCTTCTAAATCAGGAAACAGCAGGCCCAGATCAACTTATTGGTAAGTTTTACCAGGTAATTAAGGAAGAAATTTATATCAACTCTCTAGAATCTCATTTAGAAGGTAGAAGTAGAGGAAATATGTCCTCACTCATACTTTGAGGAATACCAAAACCAGAGAAACACATTATAAGAAAAGAAAACCACAGATCACTATCTCTCATGAATATATATGTAAAAATCCTCAACAAAATATTAGCATATCCAATCCAGCAATGTATAGAAAGAACTTTATACTATGAACAACTGTGATTTATTCAAGATATGCAAGACTGGTACAACATTTAAAAATCAATTAATGTAATCCATCATATCGATGGGTTAAAGAAGAGAAATCACATGATCATATCAAGAGATGAAGAAACAGCATTTGATAAAATCCAATACCCACTCATGATTAAAAATCAAAGCAAAATAAAACGTTCAGTAAAGTAGTAATAAAGGGGAACTTCCTACTTGATAAAATATAGTCACAAAGTTCTATGGCTAATGTATTTAATAGTTAGAAACTTGAAGTTCTCCCACTAAGATCAGGAACAAGGCAAGGATGTCCCCTCTCACCACTGCTTTTCAATATTGTACTGAAAGTCCTAGCTAATGCAATAAGACAAGAAAATAAAAGAAAAGGTATACATATTGGAGAGGAAGAAATAAAACTGTGTGCGTGTTCACAGATGACATCATTGCCTGTGTAGGAAATCTGAAAGAATCGACAACAACAACAAAAACTATCTGAACTAATAAGAAATTGTAGTAAGGTTGCAAGGTCAAAGTACAAAAGTCAATCACTTTACTATATACCAGCAATAAAGAAGTAAGATTTGAAATTCAAAGCACAATACCACTTATACCAGCACCCCCCAAAAATGATATACCTGGAAATAAACTAACAAAATATACACAAGAACTGTAACAGAAAAACTATAAAACTGATGAAAGAAATCAAAGAACTAAATAAATAGAGAGCTAATACGTGTTGTTTGAAAGACTCAATATTATCAGAATATCTACCCTTCCTAACTTGACCTACAGATTCAATGCAATCTCAATTAAAATCTGAATAAGCTATTTTGTGAATGTTGACAAAGTGATCTTTAAAGATTATGTGGAGGAGCAAGATACTCAAAATAGCAAACAATAGTAAAGAAGATTAAAGTTGGAGGACTGACACTACCCAAGCTTAAAACTTATTGTAAAACTAACGTAATAAGACAGTGTCATGTTGGCAAAAGATTAGACAAATAGATTAGCTGAACAGAACAAAGAGCCCAGGAATACATCTGTGTAGATATAGCCAGGTGATCTTGACAAAGGAACTAAAATGAAGAAAGGATAGTTTTCTTCAACAAAGGATGCTGGAATAAAGGGACATCCATGAGCAAAATAACTAACTAAATAAATAATCTAGACACACACCTTGAACCCTTCACAAAAATGAACTCAAAATGAATTATAGACATAAATGTGAAATGCAAAACTATACAACTCCTGGAAATGACAAGGGAGAAAATCTAGATGATCTATGGTGTCAGCATGACTTTTTAGATACAACATCCAAGGCACACTTTATGAAAAAAATGGTAAGATAGATTTTATTAAGTTTTCTGCTCTATGAAGGAGCATGTCAAGAGAATAAAGAGACAAGTCACAGACTAGAAGAAAATATGTGCAAAAGACATCTGATAGAGGAGTGTCACCCAAACTATATAAAAAAAAAAAGCCCTCTTAAAACACAGTAATAAGAAAACAACTCGATTAAAAATGGTCCAAATATCTTAACATATACTTCATTAAAGAAGATATACAGATGGCAGATAAACATAAGAGAAAATGCTGATGTCATCAGAGAAATTAAAATGACAATTAGATACTACTGCACACCTATTAGAATGGCCAAAATCTAGAACATTGACAACACCAAATGCTGCCAAGAAGGTGAAGCAACTGGAGCTCTTATTATTGTTGATGAAAATGCAAAATGGCATGGCCACTTTGGAAGACAGTTTTGGTAGTGTGTTACAAACCTGTACTTCCTCTTACCATAGGATACAGCAATAGTGTTGTTTGGTATTTACCCAAAGGAGTTGAAAAGTTATGTTCACACAAAAGTCTGTGCAAGGATGTTCATAGTAACTTTATTCATAATTGCCAGTGGAAGCAATCAAGATGTCCTTCAGTAGGTAAGTGGATAAATAAACTGTGGTACATTGCAATGACAAATTACTCAGTGCTAAAATGAAATGAGATATTGAGCCTTGAAAAGACACAAAGGAAGTTTAAATGCATATTATTACATGAAAGAAGCCAATTTGAAAAGGCAATACTGTATGATTCCGACTATATGACATTCTGGAAAAGGCAAAACCATGGAGACAGTAAGATGATCAATAGTTGTCAGAGTTTGGAGAAGTGGAGTGATGAATAAGGAGAGCAGAGGATTTTTAGGGCAGTGGAACATTCTGTGTGATACTACAATAGTAGACACATGCCATTATACATTTGTCAAAACCCATGCATGTACAACACCAAGTTTGAACCCTAATGTAAACTGTTGAGTTGGATTGATAATGATGTGTCTGTGTAGGTTTATTGATTGTAACAAATCAAGCCACTCTGGTGTGGGATGTTGATAGTAGAGGAGTCTGTGTATGGGAGAGGATGAGGGAATATGGAAACTCTGTATTTTCTGCTTAATTTTGCTGTAAACCTAAAACTTCTCTAAAAATAAAATAAAGTTTATTAATTGAAAATATTAAGCATATACATTTGCAATTAAATAAGTTATGGATTTTACTACACTTTACTAGTCTCTATGTTCTTGACACTGCAAATGTGTGGGGGAAATCCTACATTGTGGTATGCTGCTGCTGATCACTTTGTCAATATTCACAAAATAGCTTACCCAGATTTTAATTGTGATTGCGTTGAATCTGTAGATCAAGTTAGGAAGAGTAGATATTGTAATAACATCGAGTCTTTCAAACAACATGTATTATCTCTCTGCGCCCTTCTCTGCATTCCATAAGGGTAGGCTGGAAGCTTTAAATAAGCCACACAGGGAATATATACCATGAAAATTGACAAATGCTGCAAATCAGGTTTTGACTTACTGCTTTTTTGACTGTCAAACTGAAGAGAGAAAGTAAGAAAATGTTAGTAATACAGATGAAACTTAAAAGTGTGTTGTGTCTGTAGTCATTACATATAGAATAGCACCAAAAAATTGAGAAAATCTTTTTTCAGAACTTAAAACCTAATCTATGATCAAGCAATCATAATTGAATTAATCAAATTAATGTAATTGGATTACTGTGATCTATGATTAAGTCATTTATATCTTTGATGAATGAGTGAAGTTCTGAAATTTATCTTCACTGTTTTCCCTTTGTTTTACTCATTAACAAACAAAAATTATCAATCAAAATTTATTTTGGAATTGGACTTAAATGCCAGTCATAAGTTTACCACTATATAAAGATAACTGCTAGAAAAACTGAAATAATAATATAACTAACCAAAATTTTGAGGCAGAGTAGGGGGAAGTATAAGAAGCAATAATTACATTGCAAATACAATATAATTTTTTTCATCTCTACAGTGGAGAATCAAAATACACAATTTAAGGTCAATACAACTCAAAGTGGATGATTAATTGTATTATTCAAATATACAATGATAATTAAAAGAAAAACTTTAAAAGTTTTATAAATGATTCTAATTTATCAAAAGAAAAGTATATACACGTACAAATTGTGACTTCTAATATTGCCTCCCACCCCAACAGCCCAGAATCTATTTGTTCTCCTTGATCTGTTTCCATATTGCTATGCAATTTTCCTTTATGATATATTAAGATTAATTCTTTGCATAATATTCGTGGATACATTTTTTGTTACTTGATAAACTTCATGAAGCTAGAGTCTATGTATGATTTTGGTCAACATCATTGTAAATACCTGGTACAATGTCTGAGATATAGTAATTGGTCGGTAATGATGTATTGATGTACTGATGAGTGAGGAGCCGCTGACTTCAAAAATCTCACAGGAAAGCTACACATAAATGCAATAAAATGAAAGAAACCTGTTTAGTCTTAAAGAAGAAGAGAAAAGATTAGACATTTTGCCTAAAGGAAGACTTTAGAAAGAAGGTGGTATCTGAGTTGCATCTTGAAATATTAGGCAGTTTGCCTGGTGGACAGGGAAAAACGTCATTTTGGAGAAAGGAAACTGCCAGCAGAGCAAGGTAACGTTAGTGAAACAGGGCCACAACACAGAGAAAAGTGTGGGCCGTATACTAAGCATCTGGAGTTTATCCTGTAAATCACTGGAAAAGACGGCAATAAGATTCTTTTCTGGGCGCTCTCTGTACACAATAAGGAAGAAAGGAAGGAAGGGAGATTGGAGGGGAATTTGGTGAAGGATGCTTGGCACTGATTGGCTACTACATTGTGGTCCTCGGGCCACACAATCTACAGAGAGAAAAAAGTGGCATAATTTGCATTGGTGTTTTAGTTTAAAGGAAAATACTGCTGAAATAAAAGGGGAGGGGGCAAGTCACAGTGGTCAAATCCAGCTTTTCAGCATACTCTCTCCTCCAATTTGAAATTTGTTTTCTATTCTTTCTGTGAATAACCCCTAATTTAAATCCTGACTCTATGAAAACTTACTTTCTTCAATAATCTCACTTATCTTTAATCACACAAAATTGTCACAGTCGTATTTATCTGTATCATACTTTCAGAGCTGAAGCTGTGTTTTTACTTGATTTTGTAATCATCCATAGTGCACAATGAAATGTTTAGCACAAAGTATATTTTGGTAAGTGTTTTGATCAGTATATAATAATGTAATAACAAATGAAGATTTAAAAATTGTCACTACAGAGGAGCAGAAAGAAATCGGACAAATGTGTAAAGAGAATAACATGATAGAAAAGATGATAGAATGATTTCTTTAATTATATGAGAGGTAGATCAAAGTAATTATAGACTGGGCGTGATGGCTCACGCCTGTAATCCTAGCACTTTGGGAGGCTGAGGTGGGAAGATCACTTGAGGTCAGGAGTTCAAACAAGCCTGGCCAATTTGGTGAAACCCTGTCTCTACTAAAAACACAAAAATTAGCTGGGCATGGTGGTGCGTAACTGTAATCCCAGCTACTCAGGAGGCTGGGACAGGAAAATTGCTTGAACCAGGGAGGAGGAGGTTGCAGTGAGCTGAGATCAGATCGTGCCACTGAACTCCAGCCTGGGCCACAGGGCAAGATGCCGTCCCAAAAAAAAAAAAAAAAAAAAAAAAGTAGTATTATGAATACCCTGCTTTCAAGAAATACAAAAAATAAATTCCTCTAATACTTCAGGAATAATGTTATATTTAATTCAAGTACTGGTTTTTCCCCAAGGATTAAATAAGATCCAGAAACTTGGAATTATGCAGTTTTTGACGGAAAATTTGGTTAAATAAGGGGAATAACTATTTCTTACAACATTCCCAGCATTTTGAGTGCATTCTGAGTGACTCCTTGTTGTATTCTGTTGTTTAAGAAAATCACTAAAACCTCAAAGTGCTGACGTGTGTGGTGGGGAATTCACGAGTGAGTTTCATTTGGTGAACTTAGGTGATGCAGGTATTCATAACAGTTATAACATTCAGCTGTTCACAAAATTCTTGTAAGTAGCCCTGCAATTTAATTTGCCCTCTTCTCTGCAGCATAGTGTAACCACAGAGGCTTGTGTGGTCTCTAACTTTTCCCTACGATCCATGCTCAACCTGTTGCCAGGTTCACTGGTATGGAACCTCTCAGTCTTAGGTTTGCATTTTTATTCTCCTCTCTTCCATTTCCATCTTTAGGCGAAAAATAATGTTAAAAGAAAAGCTGCTTCCAGGCAAACAGAATCCAAGAAGCACACAGAAATGATCAGTTATGGTTTGTGACCTGATAGGCTGTTCTGGGAATTGAGCTGTCATACTCAGGAGAAAGGCTGTGAGGCTCAAGTGTGGAAGAGATAAACAGGGGTGGAAATGTGAAGTTAGGATGCATGCTTTCATTTGAAAAGTAATTTTTCAAGCATTTAAGAGTTTTAGAGGTTTTGTTGTTTGTGTTTTTTCTATTTTTGTTTTTCTAGCTTTGCTTTTTAAAATTAAATCTCTCTTTGGGTCTATCGACATTTTATTCTTTAATAACTGGTCTCTCTTCTACAATTTCTCTCTTTATTTCCAGAAATGTCTGCTGATAAGAACAGCCTTCCCAGGAATGGGTCAAATGGTAAGAAGATATATTTTTTAAAGGCAAAATATTTAAAGAAAGGAGAGAGAAGAATAGAAACAATAGTTGTTGTTGGAGGATAGCATGGAGCCGTCTTCTGCATTACGATTGAGTACATTCGTCCATCAATGAAAAGTAGATTCCATCAGCAGGGATTATATGCAGAGCATTTATAATCATTAAAATTTCCCAATATAAGAAGGTCCTCCTTGCAAAATGGGAATAGGACAAATGGATGAGAATCATTCTCAATGGAAAATGGAAGATGCTATACTGTATCAGAATGTTTGTGTACACAGATTTTATTTAAATATGGATGTTATCATAGAGAAGATGAGAGTTCGCTCTCAGTACCCTAACTTCAGCATTAGAACTTAACAACGTATTGATTCTGCCCCTTGCCTTCTCTTTTTTCCTCATGCTCTTAATTTGCTCCTCCCCCATAATTAGTCATTACATTTATTTACTTGTGTTTGCTACTCCGTTGCTGCTGTATATACAGTTAGAGAATCTCTATACAATGGTTAAATTACTCCTCTTACCCATGGCCAAATATGGCTCTAGAAAAACCATAAGAATATGACGCATGGTCTTTGTGACCCTTAAACCCATGTGAGCCTCTGTTGCCATCTGCCCATCTACTACTGACATTTATTTCATTCATTCTACCTCTTTCCTTGATCACTATTGCCTAACATTTCCTACTTAAGCTTCTACACTTTCTCATTCTCAGCTTCTTACTTCACTAAGGAAACAAGAAAATCAGAAAAAATATCCCAAAGCTTTCATCACAATATTCACAGACTGACCTGTGAATGAGCCCATAGACCTCTCCTATCACTCTGGATAAACTATCCTTACTTGTATACAAGGCAATGCACCCATTTGAACACTATATTCCATAGTTACTTGCACAAATTTAATTCTCCAGAAATTCTTCATTCTCACACATTACCATTTATTTTTCTATAAATTCATTCCAACAAAAGTACTGCTATTTTAGCCAACTTTTAAAATTGATACATAATAGATGTTCATATTTTGGGGATACGAGTGTTACTTTGATACATGTATATATCTGTAAAGGTCAAATCAGGTTAACCAGAATATCCATTGCCTTAAAGATTTATCTTTTATTTATGCCAGTAACGTTTGAATTATTCTCTCCGAGCTATTTTGAAATGTACAATAGACACATGTGAACTGTAGTCACCCTTCCAAGCTCTTGAATGGGCCTTATTTACAGTTCTAACTGTAAATTTGTACCCATTAATAACCCTCTCTTTAAAAATTATACAGCTTTTTTTTTACATTATCCCTCGCTATCTACTGTCTTTTTCCCTTGCTTTTTTGTTAAGCAAAAATTTACTGCCTCCAATACCTCTCCTCTTGGTGTTTTTCAAGTATATTACATTCGCAATATCACTGCATCACTTCAGCAGAAACATCAGTCCTCCCTCCAGGACAGCTTAAACTCTTCTGATTTTACTCTTACTTAACTGGCTGTTCCTTCTCTGTCTTTTGTGGTTTTTCTCATCTCTACAAACTATGTGTCTTGGATATCCCAAGGCTCAGTCTTCAAACATCTCCCATTCTCTATCTACATTACTCTCTGGGTGATTTTAATTGGACCCCTGGATTTAAATACCAATTCCACACTGACAAAATCCACATATATATCTTTAGTATACACATCTTCTCTGAAATTCAAACTTAGATATGCAATCATCTACTCAATATTCCCACTTGGATATTTATTTTGAATGTAAAACTTCAAGAGTCTAGAGCTAACTTCTGACATTTCCCCCAAGCCTTCTTTTCCTACATTCTTTTGTATTTTAATAAATGCAACTTCTTCCTTGCTCAAATCGAATACCTTCAGCTCATCCTTTCTGTCATATTTCATATTGAATACAAAAGCCGAATGTCTCAAACTTCAGAATATATCCAGAATCTGTCTGATTCTCATCATCTGTATCACTATCACCCAGGTCCAAGACACTCTCGTCTCTTCCTAAAATACTCAATAATCTCCTAACTGGCACCTCTGCTTCTTTGTGTATAGCAGCTAAAATGAGCTTATTTTTTTTTAGTAGAACATTTCATTGCTCTGCTCAAATGCCACCAGTGGCACTCCCTCTCACTTAAAACCAACATCCCCTTTAATTGCACACAGGCTCAATAAGTCTGCTCCTCGCTCCTGGTTACTTAGCTTCTCTTTCTGGCCACATGGTCCTCCTTGTTCTTCCCCAGCAAATTCCTTTTATACCTGCTAGTCCTAGAGCTTGGAGAAATCTTCCCCCCAGATAGCGTTATATCTGTACTCTCAACTCCTTCAAATTTTTGTTCCAATTTTAACCCTCCAAACCTCATCCTAAACTCACTATTCCTTTTTCCTGCTTTATTTTGTCCCTAGAAGTACTACCATCTGTCATGCTATTAAATGTATGTGTGCGTATATGCATGCGTGTATGTATATGTTTCTGTTTTATTATTTCCCCTGTAGAATATAAGCTTTAGAAGGTGGCAATTTGTCATCTGTTTTTTTCACTGTGTTATCTGATGTGCCAAGAATATCTGTGAAGGAGACATAGTGAAAACACAATACACTCTTTTTTTGAATGAACGAGTGAATGAAGTCACCATTGTTTGGATCTGAAACATATTTTACTTATAATTAAAAGTGAGTATCTAGAAAGTCACAGAAGAATAACTTCTAAATCTCTCAAACACTCTGAGTTCTATTTCCAAGAGAAGTCCAGTCCATCTTGTTTCTCTTGGAAACCCTTGCAATCATAAGAAGATAGCAAGAGTCATCACTCTGCAGCATAAAAATGATTTTTCAGCAAGGTTTTAGAATTCAAAGGATATTCTGCAAGCCTGAATTCTTTACCCTTATGCACGTGGGAAAACAAAAGTCTTTATACACAAGTTCAGGAATGCTAATTTTGGTGTTCAAAGAGTTCTGTTTTAAACCATATGGCAAACAAACCCAGGCGAAAATGTCCTCACTGCTGTGTTTGCTTTTATAGCTTTAAGCGCTGCGGTTTTATGCAAGAGGAAATAGATTTTTGAGATGACAGTGACAGGTGAAATAGGATGTGAAGAAATGATACTTCAGTTTCTCTTATGTCAACAATATAAAAAAGCTACATGAAACGGAAGTGATCTACCCATCTGTGAAACCCAGAATTCTCAAAGAGTCATAGCCACGGTGAATTAACATGGTGCTCATGGTACTCATTCAAATGCTTTGTGATAAATCGTAACTTCTCAGTTTTAATTTCTTCTAGTAGGTCTCATCAATAGCTAACTAAGCTATATTGTTTTCTTTTGCTAAAAAAGTATGGTAAACTCTCATTCAATGTAGTGGTCACAAATGATCAAATATTTAGGTAGAATACTAGATTATACAGAATATTTCTATTACCAGTTTTTTGAAGCTTAGAGCATGATGCAGTTAACATTATTATTTTCCTGAATATATGTAACAATTAAGTAATATGGGTTCATGTGACACCTCAGGGCCATCAATAATTATTCTATTGGAACTTGCTAAAGTAATAAATAGCATAATTTTAGATAACAGAGGGTCTCCTATATTATCGTTCGTGTAACATTTTTGCCAGTACAAAGAATTCCCATTGAATCAAACTCACCTATTGGCTTTTACAGGGATCTAAAAGTCAAGACACAAAGCGGTGTCACATTTGAAAATAATTCTTTCTTTGAAAGTTTAAAGTTCCGTGTAGGGGCTTTAGTAGTTTTAGGGGTAGAAATTATTTTCTTCAATGTGTTTAAAATCCATGGTGACAAAGCACACTGACAAGCTCTAGGTGAAGCTGGAATGAATGTTAAACCTTAACCACATGAAAAACACACGTGCTGATAAGGGCACATTAGGGCCAGAAGCAGCTCTTATAACATTTTATTCTGAAACGGCAAACTTGGTTTAGTATTTCAGAAAACAACCTAATTTGTTAAAAAATTGTATCTGTCATGTTCTCTTTAAAGTCACGGCAGTTGAAATAAGATGATCTCATTACTACTTCTCTCACAGTTAGAATAAAATAATAGTATATCAGACAGGGTAAAAGCCATTTTAAGTTTTTGTCAGGAATTTCAAACCGGCATCATCTCTTCTTATCCATTGGGAGAGAAATTATCAAAGACAGAAAAAGTAGGTTTTAAATTCACTGATGCCTTTACAATTTGAATCTGACTTACTCTGTTGAAACATTAGTAATTAATCATGCATCAACACCAAGTGTCATAGATTTTGGCAGTCATAAAAAAAAGAAGAGAAAGGAACCACATTTTCTATTTTGTTCACAGTGAGGACAGGATAATAATGGATTCTGGAGGGTTAATGTGCTAATTGAATACCCCCCCACGCCAAAAAAAAAAAAAGCTTGAGTGTGTACGTAACAACTTGAGAATTCTTCCCTTTTAAAATTATAATGCATATGCCATATTTATTAGTTAGACATATTTTATGTGCCTCAAGTTTTTATTCATTTGTTCAAACTGCTCTGAAAAAGCTGGAAGAGATAATAATGTGGACAAGGTAATTGGTGTTGATACCAGTATCTTTATAAATAAAGTCAAATTTAATACAATATTGATTAAAGTAAGAAAAGTAAGATCAAAGTAGTCTAATATGGCGGGCTTGGTGATACTATATTTTCACTGAGTGTGCTATAAATGCCCACAAAACCAATCTTCTCAGGTATTTCTTTGTTGAATTTTATTCACACACATAGATCTGGTAATAAACAGGCATAAGGAATGCAGAACTAGCTTGCAAAGGCTGCAGTTTCTATTTTCTCACTATCAACTACAAATTGCAGTTTGCATATATCAAAGTTTCATTTTTTACCTGTTTAAATTGGGATGAAATTAATTACATTTGTTGGACAAATACACAGAGTACAGGTGAACTATATAAAGGTAAATTTGTTACTTGAATATATTAGTAAATGTTATATATTATATGAAAGAAAATTTCGTGAATACTTCTTAGCATTCTGGCCACTCAGTTGAATTAATTTGCAATCGAATTTTAATTCTTATTCCATTTGGTATCTTGCCAAAGTAGTAAACAGTATGATCATTAGAGTCCTTCCTAATTCCTTCATCATGTTCGTGTGTGTGTAAACCCTTTAGATGTTTTTTATCCATAATAGCTTTAAAATTGCTTTATGTCCTCCAGCCTCATGAAGATGATTACTTTATTAAAAAATTGAAGCCAAAACCAAAAAATCTTAACTGGGCACAAAAATAATTCTAATATGCTTTTATGTGTTGCTTACTGTCAAACAGGCATGTCTATGTGTATAATGTAGAACAGAAGATGTAAGAAATATGAATACCTTTCCCCACTTTGCATAATGAGGCAATTAGTTGTTATCTAGGTCCCTGGGTGATCAGCAATATTCCAGAAATATGTGCTTGGGTATGACGTGTGTGAGCTGTAAATGTGAGAGTCCCAATAATTGCTATAATTGCTGATGGGCTCAGTCCCACCCGACAATTATGCACCAGATGTGTAGTAAGAGTACTTGGTGTGGCTGATAGCTTATATGGCACAAAGTACTTTCAAACTAAGTTAAATTTTGTAATTAATAACTGTAATGAATGTTACAACTACTTTCCTCTACTTTAACATTAGTTCATGTCCTTTATTATAAAATACCATACACATGTAAATTTCACATAATTAGATTGGCTCATCAATCTGTTATTCCCCAATTACATAACAAAATAGTTACTGAATGAGATTTATGGGTAAGGTGCTAGGAACTATGTTTTAGGCTTCAGAAACCCTTATTTGCATATTCTAATTAGCAGTTTATTAATCTTAAATGCATAAGGAAATTAACTGCAGCCTAATCTCATAAAATTCATCATGGTAATCCTTTATTACATTGGTTTGACATACATTATTTTTTAGCCGTTTATGTACTGGAGTAATGGCTAGAAGATAGGAAATTTCATCCCCTTATTCCACTTACAGATCTTTCCCCACTCACACTGTCACCTACATTATATCAAAAATGTAATACCTTCTAGTAACCTTTGGTTTTAATAAATTCATACAAGATTTTCTACTTCTCTTCAGTAACATTTCCTATCTCCTTTTTTCAGAAGATCTCTCCACTAGCCTGCCTTTTTACCAAATCTAGCAGAGTAGTTCCCCCTTTATCCATGGGTGACACGTTCCAAGACCCCAGTGGATGCCTGAAACCACAGATAGCATTAAATCCTATATATGCCATGTTTTCTGTAACAAAATTTACATGAATATAGTCTCTCTCTCTCTCTTTCTCTATCTCTCTTGCGAAATACTGTGATAGTTTCAGACCACAGTTGACTGCAGTTAACTGAAAGTAGAGAAAGCTAAACCACGGGTAAGGGAGACTACCGTATCTATAGAAGCAGATATATGAGTAACTTTCTGTTGAGAAGATAGTTTTTTCAGATCATCAGGTGGTAACTTTCAGGAGGTGAGTTATATGAATTCAGAAAACCTTTATTAACTCATTGCTGCATGTCAGAGACTAGGTACAATAAACAAGATAAACCAGAGAAGCTCATTGCCCTGGAGAGTTCTAAAATAAGACCCACTGGGAAGAGAAGTAAAACTGTTCTCCTGGACCAAACCCCATCTAGTGTGGGGGAAAAAGTTTCAGAAAGTTCTGGTGTGCTTTTAGGTTCCTTGGGTTAGTATCTGGGGTCTTTACATACCAAAGTACAAATGCGACCCACTGAGTTTAACTGTAGTTTCATGAAGAAACACTACACTACTACACTAAAAGACGGTACCATTTTGTCATACTAGGAAGCTCTCAGCAGTTTAGAGATTTAAGAAAAGCTTCTTAAGTCTTCACCATTTCATAGTGTTTACAATGAGCTTCCAAATCCATTCTATTTCTATAAAAACTAAATGAAACAGACAAAAACAACCAATGATGGTTATAAAGATGCTCTTTGGTCTATGATCTCGTACACATGAAACTTCCCCTTTCAAATATGTCAGTTATGGCTATGAAAACCGGAAATGAATTTCTTTGTGTGGAACACAAATGGACTTTGAAAGCAATTCCAAACAAGAGTATAATAACAAAATATTCTAACGTTAAATATTCTGTGTTTATACATGAGTTATGTAACATATATATTAATTAGGCATTAATTGTAATCCAGCCTTGTTGAGTATGTTTGTTCTACTAATAAAAATGTAATTGGGTATAAGAATATGTCTAGTGTACCTAATATGTTGTTATTATATATTTTGTAGGTATTAGTTTATGCTATTTATTATTATACATACTATTATTATAATGGATTATATAATAAATTGTATATAGAAAGGGAGACAGAGAGAGAGAGAGAGCATGTGCAATGGCAAAAGTATCAGAATGACTGTATGACTTATTTTTATGTCTGCTTGCTTAAATTTGCAAAATCCATGGCTGATATTTAGTGAACATGCTCTGGTACGGCCACAGCAGTTCAGGTATTGAAATACTTTTGTATAATTGGTAAATATCTACTGCTTACATTTCCTGAATCTACTCCAGATGTGCACTGGAGTAGACCTCACAAAAGTCCCCAATCTCAGAAACAGCTGGGGCCTCAATATATTGCTTTAGGTATTTCAGCCAGTGTTCATTCTGGTCCATGCCCAGGACATACTGTTGGCTGAATATTTTAAATATCATCTTCTCATATGTCTTGATATGCTTGATGAAAACTACCACCTCCAAGAAAAACAGATGATATTCTCTTGCTATTGTAGTGGTCCTTTAGAAGTACTGTAGTTATTATGAAGGTAAAAAATAGCCGCTATACTTTTAAGGAATTATAGTGGGACAAGTGCAGTACCATGGTGTCCAGGAACCTGATGATGGGGAAATTTTCTCTCTATACCTCACACCCACTATTTCCTTACAGAAATGCTGCACATAGTCCCCTGAACCTGTGTGCATATTTTTGTTTCTGATCTGTGCAAGTCTAATAAAATATCCATATTGCCCTTTGCTATTTGATGTTTGTAAAAGAGCTGAAATGGTGATTTAAGTGAAGGCACAGGTTACAGATCACAGTTGAAGGCAAGAAGGAATGGATGAAATTTAGAATCTGTAACCGGTGGAGTTAAAAAAAAAGAAACTAAGATATTCAGAGTTGACCAATTTGAATAAGCACAGCTAAGAATACATATTTTAAACATTTACCGTGGTTGATTTAACTTCTGTCCCTTTTTCAATCCTGAGTTTAGATTTGGGGTTTATTTTTAAGGAGTTCTGTATCTATATATTATGATCCTGATCTGATACTAAATACTTCTTAAATCAACTAAGGCAAACAGAAAATAATATAATTATTACAAATAAATAAATAATATAATTCCAAAGCAAGGTTCAAGAGAATTTGTTGAAGCAATGAGATTCCTTAGTTCCTGGAGTGGGGTCCATCTGGGGTTACTTATGAGGCACATCAAGAGATTTTTATTGGTTCCTTAGACTCAGACCAAGAATCAGGAGCCAAAGACAAAGTCAAGACCAACTATCCAGACAATAAACAATATATTGCCTATTTCTAATGGTGAGGAAACAAATACACATTTATAACGTGGCCATATTTTTAGAAAACACTGTCTCTATTCTCTGCATCTCATTTTAATCTACTTCCTCAATCTATTTCTAAAAACACTTTAGACACGTTTTTGTTCTTATTCCTTGTTAATGATTTGTTAGTTTCTTTGTGGAGAAGCCAAACCAAGAAAAATCAAAATACAAGTGTTATTTAGATGATTGGCAGATTATTTCCTTAGCGTATCATGTTATAGAAATGGATGTTCCTGAACCAAAATCATAAAAGATCTTTATTATATTTCTAAAAACATTTATTTTCTTAATTGTGTTTTTCAGAGAGCTTTTTCCTTAAATCTTTCAGATAATGGATTGCACTATAAGATGTCATCTTCAGTTATCACAGTCATATGTCACTCTGCTCTTCACAGTGAAACTGATAAAAACGGGTAAGTCGCTAGAGAAAGAATGACATGCTTTCATTAACAATCAACATACCACAGATTTCTTTTGAAGATTTCTCTAAGGTAAGTACACTAGTTGAAAAGAGGTTTGAAACATAATTTTCAAGTATTTTGATTTAATTATGGCGAGGCTCAATGTGTAGCATTGTTTGGCTCTATGGTTTTCCGAAGATAAGTTTCAAATTTCTTTTAGTTTCTTCCAAAAGATCATTCAGCACATCTCTAATTTAGCTTTTTCCTCAGATTCACTTACACTTTGCAGATTAAAGTTATTCCCACTCCCACCTATAAGCAGTAAATATATGTGTTTTTAATTGCCCTTTAAATTTCATAAACCAAAATAACATATGCTTGTTTACAAAGATCTAATTAGCACAAATTTACCTAAATATGCTTTCATGGTTGTGAAGACATTAAAATTAAAATGCAAATTATAATGTGTATATGAGAACTAAGGGAGAAGAATTTTAACCAAATGGCCCACAGGCAAACGATTCCCCTTGCTGTTATCTTGCCATTTATTGGACACTGTCCTGAATAAAACAGGCAGAATCCTTACCTGAAAGTTACAAGTCTTCATTCTGTAGTCACTTAAGACAGTGTTAACAAAGCCAAGACCTTGAAAGACATATGATTAAGATAGCAAATAATCAACTCAGAAATCAAGCACTTTAAAAATTAATGCCACAAAAGAAATCAATAACAAAGAGAAAAGCATTAGAAGGTTCAATTATTAGTAAAATAATCATAGCACCATTCATATTTGGGGAGATCAGTCTCAAAAGATTTCTGGAGAAGATGCATCTTCAAAACATTTTTCACAGCCAGCTAAGAACATGGCTCTGGTATTGGGAAAAACTGCAGCAAGGCAATGAGGACTTTTGGATAGCTGAGTATTGATGAGCTAAACTGAAGGCTCATGTAACATCCTGGAAATATATATCTATAAAATAAGATTCAGGGCAAGTTAGAAAGGAATTGCCAGTTAGTATGTAAAACTATGATTGCTTATCAAGTTTTGGTTATCAATTATTTGAAAATACATGTAATTATATCTGTGCATTTGTCAATTGTGTTATATACCCTAAAGGATGATGAGGTTTAGAAAGGAGTGTGTGAGACGGGCGGATCACGAGGTCAGGAGATCGAGACCATCCTGGCGAACACGGTGAAACCCCGTCTCTACTAAAAAATACAAAAAACTAGCCGGGCGAGGCGGCGGGCGCCTGTAGTCCCAGCTACTCGGGAGGCTGAGGCAGGAGAATGGCGTAAACCCGGGGGGCGGAGCTTGCAGTGAGCTGAGATCCGGCCACTGCACTCCAGCCCGGGCGACAGAGCCAGACTCCGTCTCAAAAAAAAAAAAAAAAAGAAAGGAGTGTGTGATATTGAGCAAAAAGAACAAAACTGGAAGCGCCACACTCCCTGATTTCAAAATATACTACATAGCTATAGTAACCAAAACATCACAACACTGGCATAAAAACAGACGTGCAGAACAATGGGACAAAATAGGAACTCCAGAAATAAATTTGTGCACTTACAACCAATAATTTTCAACAAAGGTACTATGAACACACCATGGAGAAAGGACACTTTCTTCAATATATGGTGCTGGGAAAACTGGATATCCACATATAGAATAATAAAATTAGATCCTTATCTCATACCATATACAAAAATCTGCTTAAAATGGATTGAAAGCTGATATATAAGACCCAAAACTGTGAAACTCATTGAAAAACCATAGAAAAAAAAGCTACGTGACATTTTTGTGAGCTACGATTTTTGGATATAACTTCAAAAGCACAGGTGACAAAAGCAAAGACAGACAAACAGGATTGCATCATAATAAAAAGCTATTCTACAGCAAAGGAAACAATCGACAGAATAAAGAGAAAACTTACAGAATGGGGGAAAATATTTGCAAACTACACATCTGATAAGGGGTTTATATCCAAAATAAACAAGGAACTCAAACAGCTCAATGGCAAAACAAACAAACAAACAAAAACAAATAGCCCAATTTAAAAATGAGCAATGGCTCTAAATAGAATTTCTCTAAAGAGGATATACAAAATGGTCAATAGCTATATGAAAAAAAGGCTCAACATCACTAATCGTTAGGCAAAGACAAATTAAAACTACAATGCAACACGACCTCATACTTCCCAGAACATCAAAAAGACAAAAGATAACAAGTGTTGGTGAGGATGTAAAGAAAGGAGAACCCTTGGCTGATGTTGGTGATAATGTAAATTAGCCAGTATTTAAAACAGTATGGAGGTTCCTCAAACAAATTAATGAAACAGAACTCCTATGTGATCCAGCAATCCCACTACTGAGTATATATCCAAAGGAAATGAAATCTGTATGTCAAAGAGATATCTACACTTTCATGTTCACTGCAGCATTATTCACAATAGCTGAGATGGAATCAAAGTATCAATGATGGGCGAATGGATAAAGAAAATGCGGTATGTATACACAGTGGCATACTGTATTCAGCCATGAAAAAGAAAGAAATCTTGTTATTTGTGACAACATGGATGAACATGGAGGACTTTATGTTAAGTGAAACAAACCAACCAAAGAAAAACAAATACTGCATGATTGCTCTGGTAAATGGAATCTTAAAAAGTTGATCTCATATAAGTAGAAAACGGAACGGTAGTTAGCAGGGGCTGGGGTAGTCGGTGAATGGTGGTTGGGAAGGTATTAGTCAAGGAATACAACATTTTAATTAGATAGAGGAAGAAATTAAAGAGGTCTATTGTACAACACAGAGACTATAGTTAGCCATATATTGTATTCTGAAACAATGCTAAGAGAATGAATGCAAAATATCCACAAAAAAGATAACTATATGAGGCAGTGCATGTTACCTAGAGCTAGTCATTCTGTAATGTTTACAGACTTCAAAACAATATATTGTATATAGTAAATGAATATAATTTTGTAAATTAAAAAATATATATATTACTAAATAAAATAGAGTTTGTGTTTCCATGGTTACTGTAACCCTAGCAGGTTTTAGGGAATTGTTAATAATAGTAGCTAACACTAAATGCTAACTGCTAAGTACTTTACATACATTTTTTTCCATTCAATTCTTACAACTCCATAAGAAAACATTCTTCATTTAGAACAAAATTAGTCATCATATTTCTGTTTCCAATACAGACATGATTCATGTCACATTCTCTTTTGTACCTTCTGCTGCATAAAAAGAGAAGAGGAACCCTATAGAAATTGAAGTCAATGAAATTACTCTAATTAGAAAAATAAAATCAGTATAATCAATAACAATAACAAAGGCCATTTATTGGCAAAGCAGGGAGCTAATTGCTTTATACGTATTATCTTAAAATGCACGCTGTCTATTATCTAACACAACATGTATGAAGCTAGTATCATCGTAATTATTAAAATACCATTATTTTTAAAAGGGGGAAATTTGTGCTCTAAAGAATTATGGGCATGATCATATTTCCTCAATGTGAGTGGCAGATCCATGTTTTTCACTCAGTTTTGCCTAACTCCAAAGTGTATTTTTCACATCTTGTAATACATTCACCTGTATCTAAAATACATGCCCAAACCCTAACCCCTGTGTGATGGTTAATTTTAGGTGTAACTTGATTATGCTAAAGGATGCTTAGATAGCTAGTAAAACATCATTTCTGGGTGTGTCTGTGAGGTGTTTCTGGAAGAGACTGGCATTTGAGTCAGTACAGTGAGTAAAGAAGACCCCTTCACCAATGTGGGAATCATCCAGTCCATTGAGGGATTGAATTTAAAACAAGGTGGAGAAAAAGTAAATTTCTTCTTTTCAAGTACCTGCCCTGAGATATCAGCACTCACGATTTTCAGGCCTTTAGAGTTGAACCAGGATTGACACTAGCGGTCTCCCATAAGGGTCATGTAGATATCCTGTTGGTTCTGTTTCTCTCGGGAACCCTGATTACTATACCTTGGTACCTGGAAATGTGATCTTATATGGAAATTGAGAAGTTGGATTTTTGCAGATATATTTAAGGATCTCAAAATTAATCATCCTGGACTCGGGTGGGCCCTAAGTCAAGTGACTGGTGTTCTTATAAGAGAAGAGAGATTTGATTTGAGACATAGAATGGAAGGCCTTGTGAAGACGGAGGCAGAGACTGGAGTGATAGCACCACAAGCCAATACATGCCTGGAGCCACCAGAATATGGAAGAGGCAGGGAAGGATTTTTCCCTGGAGCCTTTGAAGGAGGTTTGGCCTTATGAATACCTTAATACCAAACTTCTGGCTTCTAGAACTGCTGAGAGAATAAATTTCTGTTGTTTTAAGACACCAAGTTTGTGATGATTTGTTTTGGCAATCCTAGAAAACTAACACATCCATTAATGAAGATTTAAGATAAACAGCTGGTAGGAAAATGAAAAAAAAAAAAAAAAAGGTGATCATGCAAAATTTTTAGTAAGATACACTAAAATAAAAAAATTCAAAGAAAAAATTGAATGCTGAAAGAAAATTTTCAGCTATCAACGAAAGAGTCTCAACCTAAATAGTGAAAAATCTAACCTTACCTCTCTCGTGGAAAAAAAAGTAACAACCTATAGTCTATATTGTAATAAGGAATAAAGTTTATGGACAAGCTCCAACTACCTATGTAAATTTCCTTGAATCTTATCATGATGAAGATAATCTCTTGATCTCTTTTGCATTTAAACAATGAAGTGAAATATATTTTCTCAGATATTCTGCTTTCTAATATCTCAAAGACTCAGCAAGGCACATCGAAATGCTACTTATATAAATAACTGTATAAATAATATTTTATTTTTATACTGCTCTTTTTTTACAACAGAATGAGAGCTTTCTTTATAAGGAAAAACTCTAATACTATGTCTTTTCATTGCCTGTAGCTTTAAACATTTTCAGAGGCAGAAACTATAGTAATAGCAGTTTGCAAATGAAGTGGTTTGTAAATCTTAAACTGCAATTTTCTCCCAAACAAAACAACAGCTAAAAAATATGCTCTCTAAGGAGAGATGAAACTGTAAAGTCTTCTATTTGGCATTCAGATGTTGCTGGATATGTTTGCAATAAAGAATATCCTCCACTTAAATCGCACCTACATCTTTCCACCAAAATCTTTTCTTGTATACTGTCTGTCCACAACGGGAGTGAGGCTTAGTATCTCATGCTACTTAGATGCATTATTCATTTCCTTTCTGCTTATATATTCCACAGTTTGAAATTTCCTCCGGAATTAAAAAATGTAAATTGTCACAGTCATAGCTACAATGTATCTCTTGTTTATTATACCTCTCCCAAACAGCCAGTGCATTTAAAGATACACCATTTACATTTAATAGTATTCAGACATATTTGGCACATGTTTTATTACTTTATCTTATAAAGCTTGAATTTTTTAAAAAGCACCACTGATTTTTGTACCATTTAACATGTATTGAAAATGATCTTTCAATTTGAAAGTCATAAAGAAGTATAGGTAGCATTTGTTTCCTATATTTCAGAAAACTTTCAATGATTTTTCAATGATTCATTTAAACTCCTATTATTAACAGAAAACACAGTCTCATTTCAGTTGGTCTGTGTCTCAAAATCTAATGTCCCCATCTCCAGTCTTCGCCATTCTTCCCATTCACTCCCCAGAACTATGGTTAGTACCACCAGAGTGTTACGGACATCAGCAGCAGCAGAGCATTTAATTTAGATTTCACCAGAGCTAAGTAAAGTAGACAGCTGAACAAGAGAGAACAGTACTTTCTCAATGAAGTAATAGAATAACGAGGTTTTTTTCTTATATAGCTAGAAAGCAGCATGCGATAGTGAAAGAGGATGAGCTTTAGATTTATTCCAACTTAATCTATACTGCTGATCTTCCCTCTCCATGGATAATTACTTCACTACTCTGAGCCTCATTATAAGCTTAGCTGAAAAATAGGAATAAGGATGTTGCAAGGATTAAACAAAATAATGTATGTAGTAGCACAGCGCTCAGAACATGAATGGTCATCAGTTACATGGTAATTGCCTCCAACTAACTCATGCACATCCACAGCCTTGTTTTTTCCTTCCAGACAATCCCAACAACTGAAGTGCAGTAGTGTAGCAGAGGAGCCAGTTGGCTACATAAATTATACCTCATGTAGAATTTACAGAATGAAAGAAATTTTAAAGACAGGTCATTTGCTTCATTTGATAACATTGCTCACTATTGGCACATGTGTAGTAAAATCAAATCCATCGATTTGTAGTCTGGAATAGGAATCTTCTTCTAATTATGTTTCCAAATCATAAAAATGACTGTTAAGAAAAAAAAAAAACCAAAAGCATGCTCCAGTAATGGTTGCTGTTCATTATTATGGCCAGGTATAGAATATACATCTGAAATGAAATACTTTTGATTTGGGGAATTCAGGATCAAACTTGGCTTTGGGTATCCTTGAATCCAGCTGCAATCAAATCAAAGCTTTGAGACGTTTTTGAAACAGAAGCAGCAACATTGTGAAAGATCAAATAAAAAAAAAATCAGTGCAAATAAGGATGGTCTTGTGAATTTTTAGCCATGGTGGTACTTGCATAACAGCAGGGTCCACAGTGAATACACAGTACAAAAGCTGATGAAATGGCTCCCTGAAAGCAGGAAGGTAATGTTTTGAAGTCTGAAGAGCATCTAAAATGGGACGCGTTTGACACCTATATTTCAACAGAGAAATATCCAGAGAAACAAAGCGGAGGCCCCCCCCGGATCACTTTCGCAAAAGGTCTTTTACCAGCTTTAAGTCTCTCTGAAGGGTTTGTTGAGAATACAGTCCAAAGTTTCCCAAGGAATTTTCTTCCTGGATTCCAAGAGCCTTCTAAAAGTATTCCCTGCCATGCTTTGCCACATGCCCTTCTAAAATAGATAAATAAAGGCTAGAATGTATAAGAAAGATAAGAGTTTAGCACAAAAGCCTCTACTATTCTAATATTGGATCAAAAGCTTCTGATAATGGGTCATAAGAGTCATTTTCTATAAATTTATTGTGCTTTTTTAAACAATTCAAATTTAGAACATTTAACATGGTATTTGTGGGCTACTTATATTTGAATGAGAAGATCATTTGTGGTAATTCTGATTAACTTTTGAGTATTAGGAACATGGCTACAACTATAGCTCCCTAAATTATAATTTTTTTCCTATAGAAAAATCAGATTTGACATATCATCTCTACTTATACCATCTTCTTCAGCACATCACAAAGCTAAACATTGCCTTCAATGATTTCATTCTGATGTTTTAAGGTACTTTTTTTTTTTAAGTCTCTTGACCATCGAGATCAGCATTTTTCTCAGACCAGTATCTGATTTTCCAACGAACTCTCTACAAAAAGGAGATACAGAATCCCTTAGGGCTTCCCTAATTTGGGGGCACCATAACCTCGTTTTGATAGTATCTTCACAGTATCTACTAGAGTTAACGAACTGGAGATTGCATAAAGGGTACGATAAGTAGGTACAGCCCATATCCTGGTATAAATGCACACTATTCCTCTTATTTTGGGGCCAACCCTTTTGAATTAGCCTCCTTCCCTTTCGGATCACAGCCAGAGGAGCCAATTAGTGAGTGGAGGGCATGCACCTTGAGGTTGGAGTACTTGAGAGCTACACAAGACATCTCCGGCCTTGAGCTTTATCATCATGTCACAGCAAATACTAGTGTTCTATGTGCTATTAGCTGTTCCATGGAAACAATTTGGGGAACATTCTGTATTGCATCCCACTTTCAGGAAATTCAAAATTCTTCATTATAAGGTCTGACAAAAAGTCTATCTAGTTATTTCAGCCATTTTTTTTTTTCCTCAGATGAGGGTCACTGGACACCAACTTTTCATGAGATACAATTTGAAAAATGGAGTTCTGAAGGACCAGTTTTCTCAGCGTTGTTCTGAGAGCTACAGCCTCCTCAAGACGCTCAGTTGAGCCTGTGCCTGGTCCTCCTCTACACTTTCTTATTGTCAGTGCACTCTGCAGAGCACTAGCTCCAGATGGAAGTGAAGCAGGATATTTCCCCGAGCCCTTCATGGAACTTGCAACCAGGTGCCTCGTTTGCCCAGCTCGCAGCTGTCAACGCCTTGCAGGAAAGAGCATGACAGTGAACGAGGTGAGAACTGGAGTGCACAAACACTGGACCCAACTGGCTGCTTCAGCGCAGGCAGGAGCCAGCTCCACTCACTCAGATCTGCTGTGCTCCACCCCTCGTGGGAAGGAGCACATGAGTAAGTGGAGGCTGGAGCCAGGAGCAAGTGCTTTTGGGCACCAGCAGGAGCGAACTTCAGGCAGGCATCGTGGCAGAGTCTGGTATGATACCCAGGACCCCTGAAGCTCCAGAGGGACTGCTACAGTGCTCTTTTAGCTCTGCCATCCATGGACGGCTTGAGTGTTAGTTCAGTCATCCCTCTGCCTACTCACATGAGGTGGCTGCCCTCCAGCAAGGGCAAAGGGCAAGTGTGACAGCCTTTTGTATCCACATTGGTGGCACCCAGGCTCTTGCCAGGTATTCAGGAGAAATGAGGTCATATGAACAACCTGAAGGATGCCAACTGTGGGGGATTTTATTGCCAATGGAAGTGGCTCTCAGTGGGAAGGGGAGCTGAAAAGGGAATGGAATGGGAAAGTAACCTTCCCCTGAAGTCTGGCCATCTCTGGCCAGACTCTTCTCCACACTTATGCTGTCAAGCTGTCCCTCTGAAGTCAAGCCACTTCTCTCCAACGTCCAGCCATAGTCTCTGACGTCCAGCTGCTTCACCTCTGTCTGCCAGTTGAGTATGGGGTTT
Source organism: Theropithecus gelada (assembly GCF_003255815.1). Taxonomy (NCBI): domain Eukaryota; kingdom Metazoa; phylum Chordata; class Mammalia; order Primates; family Cercopithecidae; genus Theropithecus; species Theropithecus gelada. The sequence continues at coordinate 172,047,106 of NC_037670.1, read as the reverse complement.
TTATAGGCACAGGATGGGGCAGGGCCACAGGTGGTTTTGGAAAAGGAAGTATTTGAGCCAGAAACAGAGATGTAAGTTCTCACTTTGGACCGTGGTCCCAGGCTTGAGGGTGGCGTTTTGTTGGGGATCCACCCTTTCTGCCTAGAATTTCTCTTCCTCCTGTCCCTATTAGAAGGAGAATGTCCAGGGCATTCACAACCCTGGTGAATTGTAACATGGACCTCAGGTCGTCCCTTTATCACTGCTGCTGTGTGTTCAGGATTGATGCAGGACTTAGACCACATGGACTCAAGAACCCGGAAATTTAAACAACAAAAACAAAACAGAAAATCCAGAATTACAGGGGACTGTTTCAGAGGTTTTCTTTGTATATTGTGGAACACATCCCATATATTTTACATATTGACATTTTCACTTAGTCAGAAGTTATTTTTTTTTTTTTTTTTTTTTTTTGAGACGGAGTCTCGCTCTGCCGCCCAGGCTGGAGTGCAGTGGCCGGATCTCTGCTCACTGCAAGCTCCGCCTCCCGGGTTCACGCCATTCTCCTGCCTCAGCCTCCCGAGTAGCTGGGACTACAGGCGCCCGCCACCGCGCCCGGCTAGTTTTTTGTATTTTTTAGTAGAGACGGGGTTTCACCATGTTAGCCAGGATGGTCTCGATCTCCTGACCTCGTGATCCGCCCGTCTCGGCCTCCCAAAGTGCTGGGATTACAGGCTTGAGCCACCGCGCCCGGCCTAGTCAGAAGTTATTAATAACAAAAGTTTCAATACATGAAAGAAAACAGAATATGAGACTAGTAATGCCATCTCTAAAAGATGGGATCCAGGGAGAATCGAAGCTCCCCTATTTCCAGAATAGCATAGAGAAAGCAGAACCATAGGTTACCTGCTCCTGCTGCTGCCTCACAAACAGATGATGGATGTTAGTGAAATATTTGTACTTAGGATGGAAAACATAGTTTAGCTTACGGTAGTGAAGCAATATTAGGGGGAGGGTCCAAGCCTGATATGGTCATGATATGATAGCTGGAAGGATGGAGATGACCAAGAGGTGAGTCCAAGAGGTGGACAATGGTGGTGCCAATGAGAAACAAAAGAGTGTAATTGAGCATGCAGATGGGAGGCTGGGGCTTGCCCAGCCACCCAGAGCCCCTCCAGGAGGGCTGGGAAGTGAATTGGAGTCATTGTTTCACGATCAGTAACAACTACCAATAAACTAGTGTCACAATGACCTAAATAAGAATTCCCACATCCAGCTTGGGTAAAAATGTAGGGTACTGGTAGCATAGGGTTGGTTGGGGTACAATATTGCCTAACAATAGTCTTCGGAAGCTGTAACGAAATACATAATTTTTGAAAAAAGAATTCCACTTTGGGACTTTATTTTAAGAAAACTAATTAGGGACCTATGCAAAGATATGTTACAAGGCTGTTAATTTTAACATAGCAATATAGATTTCTTTATGAAATATGATTTTCACATTAATATTTATGGGGCATAAGTGTATTTATTTGTTTTGAAAGTTTTATATTGCATTTTGTTATATGAAGTAACAAGATTCTGTGTGAAATCTTATTTTATGTCTAGTCATATGTCCCTTAACAATGGGGTTATGTTCTGAGAAATGCATCATTAGGTCATTTCGTCATTGTGCAAACGTCATGGAATGTACTTAAACCCAGATGGTATATCCTACTACACAGCTAGGCTATGTGGTATAGCCTATTGCTCCGAGGTTACAAACCTGTATAGTGTGCTGCTGTACTGGACACCTTAGGCAACTGTAACACAATGTAAGTATTTGTGTATCTAAACAGAAAAACTATGGTAAAAATTAATATAAAAGATAAAAAAATAGCACACCTATATAGGGCACTTAACAAAAACAGAGCTTGCAGGACTGGAAATTGCTCTGAGTGAGTCAGTGAGTGGTGACAGGATGTGAACACCTAGGATATGACTGTACACTACTGTAGATGCCAGAAGCATTGGATGCTTAGGCCACACTAAATATATAGAAAACTTTTCTCTTTCTTTGATAATTAACCTTAGCTTACTATAGATTTTTACTTTATAAAGTTTAATTATTTTTTACTCTTTTATAATAACACTTAGCTTGAAACACAAACAGCTGTACAAAACTATTTTCTTTCTTTATATCCTTAGGTTTTTAAATATTTTTTCAATCTTTAAATTTTTATTTTTACTTTTTTTTTATCATAAAAAGTTTCTATTTGTAGCCTGCAACATTGCTCTGAAATGGGACAGTTATTTTGTCCTTAAAAACCTGACATCCAGCATTAACTTGGCCCCCTTAGGTATAACAGTGCTTTAAGGCATGGTTTCCAGAATACAGAGGTTTCCTTCATTTGAGGATTTGCTCTGACAAGTAATTCCCCCTCACAATCAACTTGTCACTAATCAACTGAAAACTAGAGTTTTCAGAAATTCTTCAGCTGTCTTCACATCAGCACTTGTAGACTCACCACTTACTTTCACATAACGTAATGAAAAATGGTGGTTGAATCATTTAAACCACCCAGAGCTAGCAGTCAATTCAACAATGCAGTTGGGTCCAGCCTTTTCTTTCAACATTGTGAGCAAACTTCTCGCTTAGCTGTGATCATCATGGTGCTGGGAGGAATTCACTTCTGTGTCTGGTCTTCATTCCAGATCATTAGAAGTTTCTCCATATCTCATATAGGCTCTCCCTGAACTTTTGTTAGTCTCGTTGTCTTCAGTGAAGAAGACCTTTTCAGCTTCCATCATTTTGTTCTCATTCTTTGAGATCATGGCTATGGTGGAATTGGGCAGACCTGACTGGTGAGCAGTAACCATTGCTGATTTTCCATCTTTGTAGTTCTTAATCACTTTTAATTTAGCTTTCAGGTCAATCACAGGACATGGCCTCTTTCTGGCAACATTAGCCATGAATTTTGATGATTAAGGACCGTGATGAATAAAGCGATGTGCAATTAAGTGAAGCACAAAAGAATATGATACAGTCAAGAGATTAACATTGAATATGGTTTTATAGCAAACCTAAAAAAAGTACAAGGAATACACCCTAAAATAACAATTAAAGTATAGTATAGTAAATACATAAACCAGCAACATAGTTGATTTTCATTATCAAGCATTATATGCTGCTTATAATTGTATGTGCTCTGCTTTTATATGACTGGCAGCACAGCGGGTTTGTTTACACCAGTATCGCCACAAACACATGAGTAATGTGGTGGGCTATGACTACGACGGCTGGGATGTCACTAGGTGTTAAGAATTTTTCAGTTCCATTATAATCTCCTGAGACCACCATCACATATGTGGCTTGAAGTTGACCAAAATGTTGTTATGCAGCACGTGATTGTACTTGACACCACAAACAAAGGAAAGGTCTAACTGACTAACCCTGGAAATGTTATTAGTCTTCTTCAGGTGATGCATTTCAGGAGATTTTTGATATCTCATTTCTGATTGTTTTGCTAAATGTAATATCTCTCTTTTATCTGAGTTTTCTGCTTTTGTCCTACAGTTAAAATAAATTAGTTACTTTAAGGAAAAAGAAGGTCTATAAAAAGAGCTAGTGTTATGACATACTCATGAGAATGGCTCAAATGATATAGATACACTCTCAAGTTTTGACAAGCATACAGAGTAATGAGAACTCTAATATTCTCATCCTCTGCTCTTAATGATGTAAACTGTTAGAATACACAAAGACATGGAATCAACTTAAATGCCCATCAATAATAGACTGACTAAGGAAAATGTGGTATATATACACCATGGAATTCTATGCAACCATAAAAAAGAATGAGGTCATGTCCTCTATAGGAATATGAATGGAACTGGAGACCCTTATTCTTAGCAAACTAACACAGGAACAGAAAACCAAATACTGCATGTTCTCACTTATAAGTGGGATTGTGAACTAAATGATGTGAACACATGGACACACAGAGGGAAACAACACCCACTGCGGCCTTTCAGAGGGTGGAGGATGGGAGGAGGGAGAGGATCAGGAAGAATAACTAATGGGTACTAGGGCGATGAAATACCTGGGTGATGAAATAATCTGTACCACAAACCCCGTGGCACAAGTTTACCTACGTAACAAACCTCTGCTCTTGTATCCCTAAACTTAAAATAGAAGTTTAAAAAAAAGATGAAAGAAAAGAATATATATTCACCAAAAGACATATTCAAGGATGTTTCTAGTGGCACTACTTGAATTTCTTCCAAACTAGAAGCAGCCCAAATATCCATCTACAGTACAATAGAAGACAGGTTGTAATATACTCAATACACAGCAATGAGAATAAACTATACTATCTTCCACATAGATGAACCTATCACATTTAATATTAAGCACAAGAGGTTAGACACAAAACAGTATATCTAATACTCTTTTTTTTTTTTTTTTGAGACGGAGTCTCGCTCTGTCGCCCAGGCTGCAGTGCAGTGGCGCGATCTCGGCTCACTGCAAGCTCCACCTCCCGGGTTCACGCCATTCTCCCGCCTCAGCCTCCTGAGTAGCTGGGACTACAGGCGCCCACCACCACGCTTGGCTAGTTTTTTGTATTTTTAGTAGAGACGGGGTTTCACCATGTTAGCCAGGATGGTCTCGATCTCCTGACCTCGTGATCCACCCGCCTCGGCCTCCCAAAGTGCTGGGATTACAGGCTTGAGCCACCGCGCCCGGCCTCTAATACTCTTAAATTAAGTTCAGAAACAGGAAAACACATATGTAGTTTCAGAGGTCAACAGCGGTTACTTGGCGGGGTAGGTTTTAGAAAGGGTTGTAAGGGGTTCACTGGGGCACAGGTAAAAATTTGGTCTGGATTGTGGTTATGTAGTGGCATCTACTTTGTGAAAAGTAATCAAACTTTGCATCTACAACTTTTACGCATACCTCTGTAAATGTTATACTTTAATAAATGTGACTTTGTGAAAATAATTGGTTTCAGGTTGGAGATAGGAACGAGAACTATGGGCCACCTGGCATGTACTGTATGGGAGAGAGGCAAGTAACTTACAAGGGCATTGCAGTGTACTCATTAAGAGCACTGGGTTTAAAGCCAGATAAAACTAGATTAGATTCCTTGTTTTCTTGCTTCTAGCTGTGTAGCAAGAGGAAGAGTGAGAGACGAGGCCAGATACAGGCAGGGCCAGACCATGAAAAACCCTGTAAAGTCAAGATAAGGATTTTGGTTTTCATTATAAGTGTGATGGGAAGCCATTTCTATTTACAGAGTAGATTCAAAGAGATTTCCTCGGAACAAAAGAAGAAAAGGAACTGTACTGGACTGATAGAGAAGAACAACAATAGCATCTCCGAATGTTTCATTTTGGCTGCTTCAAAATAAACAGCCAAATGTGCTTATTTTGAAGGAGAAAACAAGGCTGAACTGAATTCCTAGGATAAGTCTCAAAATTGTGGCAGAAAAACCAAAAGGATGCAAGGAGAGCAAGATTCTACAATCTTGAGGCAGATTTTTGAGACAGATGTTTTTCTTTATGTAAGAGCTTGCGTACCTCATAGCAGCTTTAGAAGTAGGTGAAATGTTATTTGGGGCTGAGAGGAAACAGTGTGCTCTTCTTCACTCTTCATATTAGCCAGAGATGAAACAAACAGAGAAACCACCGCCAACAAAAACTTAATTCCTAGGGACAAGATGAACAATTTAATCCATCTGTCTTGACTCTATGTTCTCTCACTTTTTAATACAAGTACAAAAACAGGATTAGAATCCTGACAGTCACATTTGGAGAACTGGGAGAAAACCACTATCTGCTGTTTAAGCCATCTAGTCTACGGTACTTAGTGATGGAAGCCTTAGCAAGATAATGCACTAGCTGACATGAAAAATTTCTATTAATTTAGTACTCTGTTAATGTCTTAGTGAGTAAACACGTTTTAGTATACAGAAAATTGAACGTTGTTTTTATTTTCCAGAGAGCGTAACAAAGTGACTTATACAAAGTACATATTCAGCAAATGTTGGTACAAAGAATTAATGAGTTATAGAATGGACAAATAAGTAAATAATGAACAATTCCACATTTAGAAATTAAAGGGCTTTAAAAGCTAAATATTAGGTGGTGGATATATTTTGCTTGACTACAGTAATCATTTCACTATGTATGTGTATATCAAAACATCATGTCGTATACCTTAAATATATACAATAAAAATTCATTCATTTACACAAAAGCTAAACAGCATTTGTAGTAATAATTGCAAACAGTTTGCAGACTGGTAATTTCAGGATACTACTTCATGAGGAAACATAACTGAAAACAATTTCCTACAGGCAGAAATTGTTTGGCCATGTTGATTTTAGCAAATAAGTTGTCCATATGGAATCTGAGAAAAATCACAAACTAGGTCTTTCATCATAGTTAATGTCATCTCTTATGTAAAGAGAAGTCATAAACTCTGTTCTTTGACCAATTCCACTTATCCAAAAAGGAAACAAGTTTTGCTGTTCTGATTTTTAGATTCCATCATGCTCTCCACAGTCAATTCCTTGAACCAATGAGAGTTCATTTATCTTTTTCTAACAACTTTGCAAGGACAGGGTTACATACAGAGCCACATGCAAAGACCTTTAAAACAGAAACATTCAGCTGGGTGAGGTGGCTCATGCCTGTAATTCCAGCACATTGGGAGGCCAAGGAGTTCGGGATCAGCCTGGCCAAAACGGTGAAACCCCGTCTCTACTAAAATTACAAAAATTAGCTGGGCGTGGTGGTGGGCACCTGTAATCCCAGCTACTCAGGAGGCTGAGGCAGGAGAATCACTTGAACCTGGGAAGTGGAGGTTGCAGTGAGCCGAGATCGCGTCACTGCACTCTGCACTCCAGCCTGCGCGACAGAGCAAGACTCCATCTCAAAAACAAACAAACAAACAAACAAACAAACCAGAAACATCCAGGGAGACAAAAAAAAATCACGCTCTAAAACTGAGTAACTTTCTCTTTTCTGCAAACTAAAACATATCATAGAACTTTTAAGAAATACAATAAAAAAATTGGAGTTATATTTAAACCAATGTAGTCTGTTGGCTTTCCTTGGTTGTATTAATTTGCTAGACAGTTTGAGATGATCAAATGGCAGACGCCAATAGCTCACCTGTAGAGATGATACTGAAATTTTCCAGACACCCCCACATTTCTAATTTAATAAATGCACTAGCCCAAAGGAATCAAAGACATAGAAATAATGAACTATTAAGCTAGCAAGTTAGTGCCACTAGGAATAATTCCTGTAACCAAATTCAGAGCAGGCCACTCTTAAGGTAAGAAGTGTTCATTACTCACTCGCACCCATACAAGAATACCATCTGCTACTTGATGGTATCACTTGTCTCTTTGCAAAAGAAGCCTTTAGGGATGGGAGGCCTGATGTTCTCGTCTAATTATAAGTTAGATAATTATATCTTGCTTAGCTACATTTCCCAAGTAGTTTTATCTGAATTTCCTGCCTAACCCCTACACCTTAATTTTATTTCCTACTCTCACTCTTGCCAAGAGCTGCAATGCACTGCTAATAAGCTCCTTGATTTGGTAGCAGATGTAGGGACTGTGCCATCCCATCATAGTCTAAACGATTCCTGAATACGTTGGGACATTACCCTTCAGGCTGTGATAGAGATGCGGAATCTGGAACATGGTTTGTAAAGGGCAAAGGATCCTCGAGGTGGAGAGGGTACTTACTGGGCAAAGTGTGTAACGTTGCATCTACATTATGTCAGATCTGGAGGGTTTGTGTTTTTGATTAATATGTGTACCATCTTGGTATTATAGGAAATAAGTTAAAAAGTGGTATTAAATGTTCTAAGAAATGAGTGGTTGGCCTTTCTTTCAAACGTTAAAGAAAACCAAGACTCAGAGGTATCTCTTGAGAGTTTAGGATGATATACTACTTAAGAAGAGGTCCTCAGTAATTTTATTAGAGACGAAGGGCAAATGGCTTTGATGACTGCAAACTAACTTGAAGTTTCTTCTAGGTAGGGTTATGTCATGGTGCAGGTTGTAGAATAGCCAGTGCTTGTATCAAAAAGCAATGGGCTGGGCACTGTGGCTCACGCCTGTAATCCCAGCACTTTGAGAGGCCAAGGTGGGCAGATCACGAGGTCAGGAGTTTGAGAACAGCCTGACCAACATGGTGAAACCCCGTCTCTACTAAAAATAGAAAAATTAGCCAGGCATGGTGGTGCACGCCTGTAATCCCAGGTACTCGGGAGGCTAAGGCAGGAGAATCATTTGAACCTGGCAGGCAGAGGTTGTAGTGAGTCGGGGTCATGCCACTGCACTCCAGCCTGGGTGACAGAGCAAGACTCCATCTCAAAATAAATAAATAAATACATAAATAATAAAAATAAAAGAGTTATTAGCAGAAAAAAACAGCTGAATTTGGAAATGAGAACAGTGGAATTTTCTCCAAAGTCTTGCCGAGGCACACAACAGGCACTACTGAAATACCACCACTAACCTGTGCTACCCATGCGTTCACTGAAGGTTCTTTAGACAGCACAGACTGTGGCTCGGAGACAGAGCTGAGCTTCACTGGATTGGGCTAAACACTTCATAAGCCAAATTTGATTTTCAGAAATAAATATGTACTGCTTAAAATTAAAATTCAAGAATTTTATAAAAGAAGAATTACAGAAAAAAAATGACATGATGTTCTCTAAAAACTACACCAAATGTTCAAGAGAAATATTTGGATTTTTGAGACAAAATAAAACCCTGAAGTTAGGGGCTGGGTTAACTGGAGGATTCTATCTACAACATGGCTGGGAGAGGAGGGAAGTGCATATTATAGGTAAAAGGCCCAGGAAAGATAGGTACATCTTGGAGAAATAGGCTTTCAATAACCATAAGCAGGACAGCAGCCCCTTGGAAACAGAAGTCTGTGTATAGGTAATTATAACTTAACGTGTGTGTTTGTTGGGTCAGTGGGTGTGCAATAGTGGGGGCATGAGAATTCTGACAGAGGAGGAGTATGCTGTGATTTCGTCTGCCCCATATCTCCCTTAACAAAGACCTCAACAAAATATATTTTTAGGGCCAATAGTAGGCATAATGTGATTTCAGAGGCTAACCAGTCTCCTACCATCTTACTTCTCTTTAAGCAAAAGCTGTTTAAAATGTCTTTAGTAGAAGATTAAATCTTTAATAGGCCTTGTCTTTAATTGGCCTTATGGGACCAGGTCTTATTAATTTTTTAACCTCCCACAGAAATTAGCTTAGTGCCTTAAAGAAAGCAGATGATCAATATGCATCACTTCCGAGAATGAATGAGTGAATGGCCAATTTCAAAATGCGTATGTATGAGGTGATGTCACTAGACTTAAATGTTTTTATACTAAAATTTAGTTAGAAAGCAAATCTAATGTGTCTGGTGTCAGAGTCTTTCTTGCCTATTATAGGGAAGAATTTAAAGCAAGACAAGCGAGCACTGGGTCTCCTGTCAAATTGGGAAGGGGGAGCAAGAAGGAGAAGATCTGAGGACCTTGAGCTAAGAGTAATCTGAAAATCAGAATGCCAAAATCTTTTTTTCTCTATGGATAAGTGGAGTTGCTCAGAAAACTGTAGGAAGAAAAGGTTGTAGAAAGCAGCAGGAAGAGAACGTTCTACATTGAAAGGAAAAGGGTACAAATGAATACATTGAAAAAGACGGTCTTCTCTGAACAATCTTGTTAAGAGTTAGCCTTATTTATCAAAACAGTTTGTGCCTACATTAAAGCTGTTTTTAGGAGTCTGTCTTGTGTTGAGCAAAATGGCATAACTCACATCACCACAGCTTTGCACAGCTCTTAAATAGATATGAATATTTTTTACACAAGTGGCATAGCTATAAAGAAGTCTAAATCCCAATGTAATAATTAAGTATCAGTTTACATTCTGAGGACATCCAGGTGGGCTCTCGAGAGAACTAATGAATCAGAGGATGGGAAATCATTATGAATATTTGCAAACACTGAGAAAATATTTATGCTTTGTTATTTTGTTTTCCACCTCATTTCTGTTTCTTTGTTATTCTTTCAAAACAATCTCTTAGGGGAAAAAGGCATTATGCAAATACAGCATCGAGCGATGTTTTATGTTACATCACCTCATTAGGCAACATCCTGTTAGGTTTCAGGAGTTCTTAAAAATAAAATCTATTCTGTTTTCTTCTTCTCTTTCCCAGGGGTAAATCGACTGTCAATATTAAACAAATTTAATATATGTGGCTATAAATTAATTGTATTACTCTCTAGTCACTCCCATTTGCATTTCTTCTCTCTTATCTTCCTTTGTATTATTACATGATAGCTTTCCAGTAGAAGTCCATGCAACATACACAGCTTGATTTTAGTATTTTTAACAATAATGCACAGATCGATAATAAGGTTTATCCACCCCAGTGGTTTTTTCCATCTTGGTAGTATTTATTATCACAACAGTTTCCAGGGAGAAAATGATTTAATATGTCATAAGATGTTTTTGCTGAGCAAGTGTTTCTACATCTTCACAGTCGATTTCAAACTGGAAGCTCTAATATGAAGAAAATGATCAAAATATCTGTAAAAGCTACAAAGAAATGAAGTACTCTATCTGCATATTCCATTTGATCTCCATGGGGAGCAAAAATTCAAGTTTCCTGACAATGAATTCAAACATCTCAATCATCATCATTTTTCCCCTTCTTAGAACTGAGAAAAGATTGAGGATTTAGTTATATAGAGGCCACATCTTCTGAGTCCACCCAGATTTTCCTTTCCTTTGTGTTTTCTACTCTATGGAAAGGAAATTCAGTTATCTGTGTGCCATAATATAGTGTTAAAAAACTTTTTGCCACAGAGATGTAGGATTGGAAAACATTTAAGAAATCATCTCTGTTGTCCTACATTGTCAGTGCTGGGTTGAGGGGGGCCTCCCTGAAGAGTTTTGAAAATAAGATTGTGCCCTGTGAGTTAAACTAAAATATCAACACTCAATGGAAAGACGGAACAAAATTACCACAAATAGAACTAAATGACTCCCAGGTCAGCAAGACCCCACTGTAGGCTGATTTAATACATTAACAGAACTATAGAAAAAAGAAAGGGTTGGTGGGAAGCTGGAGGGGAAAGGACAGTAAACCAGATCAAGTTTGTGCATAGCCGACGGCAGCCTAGGAGAAAGGGCTCCACAGTCCAAAGATGACCTCTTACCCTGAACTCACAATCCTATCATTTACTCCTCTTGTTCCAATTCCAAGCCCAAGAAGCAAGCATCTGATTTTAATTTGGCTTCCCATCTGGTAGCCCTGAGGGGGAGATTTGGCGGGGTAGAGAACAGAAGTGTCCAATCCTCTTAGCATTACACTTTTTCATTACAAATTAATACACTGGCATCCTAGTTTACAACTTGGCTCTCCATATACCTTGCCCACACAGTGTGGTGGCCAGAACCTCCTCTCCCTTTAGCAGTTAGTCTTCTTGTTTTAAGTTAATTTAATGGCATTTTGATTATAGATTTCAATCTCACAGACTTTGATTATGTTTGTGATTGAACTAGAGTCTGTGGAGAAGTCAAGTTTTGCCAAAAGAATCTGACTTGGGTTTGTAGAAAACTCATTAAGGTTATGTCGGCTATCTTAAGAGACAGCATTGGAAACTTCACCTCATGTAATTTCAGCTACTAGAATTTGAGGCAGCAAGTCAAGTTTCTTTTCCTTTCAGTGAAACTTCTAAACCCTATACACAGGCAAATATTTCATCTACACTATGCTAAGAAGTTGCTTCAGATAAAATCTCTGCTAAATCCTTTCTAATACAAGTGAAGGCCAATGTCTTCATTAATCTACTTTCTCATTAAAAATAACATTTTCAAGGCAGTTCAACATTATTTTTAAGGGCTTGTTTTATAGACCTTTATCCTACATATATAACCCCAATTATATTTTTCCTCCTCAAAGTATTCATTCTTTTTTCTATTCCTCTGAATCATGCCTGCACATATTTTATATATCTTACCTGAATTGCATTGCTTCTATATTAAGGTGAAATTAGCAACAGGAGAACAGCAATGTTGAATTGATGGAAAAAAAAAAAAAACACCAGTTCTTAAAAATATTGGTTATATATTTCCACGACATTCTCACTTCAGATCATTTTTTAAAATTTACATTTAGTCTATGTTACCTTAGATCTTTATCTCCCATATTTCACCAAAGCCAACCCCTCCCACTGAATTCGTATCTGCTCTTGGTAAATTACTCTGGTTTCAGCTGTATGACATTATACATCATTTTTATTTTTTTCTGCCTCTGTCACTTTTAATCTTGGATTCACTTGTAGTTAATTTAGTGATTGACAGTCAACTTTTAGTTATCTACAGCCTGATTATTCTCCCCACAAACGCTGTTTTCAAATTTAATAGCAAACACCTATTGCATGTAAGTAATCTGATTTGTTTGCATTGCAAATAAGCTCTGTGTATTGTTATTTTCAAGAAGTCTGCCCCACATAGTATAGAAGTTCATCAGAGCTAAATGTCTCACTTTAGGGACATTTTGAATAGAAGAATTGTGCTTGAGTAGTTCCTTTTTGAAACCACGAGTGTGTGCGTGTGTGTCATTTATATATTTAAACCACACACACAGACACATCATGTTTTGTTCCCACACTGAGACACAGGCACTGATACATCCTCCGTTGGGTGACTTCAGATATACACAGGCATACTCACTTCATTGTGCTTCACAGATCATATGCTTTATTATAAACTGAAGGCTTGTGGCAGCCCTGCTTCCAGTAAGTCTGTTGGCATCGTTTTATTTTGTTGTTGTTTGTTTTTTTAA